>NW_028190931.1:0-43567 GCF_048542155.1 Nylanderia fulva
GGGCCCCCAACCCGGCAAAAAACCGCACGAAAAGAGATCCGTCGATCATCAAAGGGAACTGTGGAAGCGGGCTTTATTATAAAAAAAACGGATTTCCCGAAAATCTATTAAATCCATCGCGTAAACATTTTAAAAAGCATTGAAAAAAGTCTATCAAAAAATTTTGGATTATTTGAAAAAAAGAGAATTGAAAAAACCCCGGCGATCATTGGTACACATTGATGAGAAAAATGTGTGCGTTAAAAACGTCTATGTCGGGGTCGCTACAGATTATGACGCGAGATCGCGCAAGATTCCCCGTGAAACCGCTACCTGGGCGGATACCAAATGCCGAAACAAATTGTATTTGGAAGGGGTGTTTTAAAAACCCATTGATGATTCAAAAAAAAAGGAGTTAGTTTGAGGGGCTGGCTGCGTTAGAGAAAAAAAATGTACAAGCTTTGGAGACTGTGATAAAAGAACTTTTGCGTGCGCCAAAAACACTACCTCAGAAATATCTTTTTAAAAAAAAAACGGTTAGAAAAATAGTTGCAAACGGGGGAGGATTATAAACGTACTACTACTAATTACAATAAGCAACGAAAAGTTTGTGATCGCCGAACTCTGCAGTAAAAAGGGTCAAACAGTAAAAAAATCAAAACAGTGAAGGGCCCGGGTATCGGCTGCTGCAAACGAGGCTAGAACAGGTAAGAAGCGGCTGCAAACGAGACTAAACAAGTACTTAAAGGCTACGATCCCCCTGGGGACTCCCTGCAAACGGGCTGGGGCGGGCTTCGAACAGGTAAAAAAGAGACTCCCGAAAAAAGCTGCGATCAAGTCAGGAACAATTTTCAAAAACTGTCACTTGAGTGAACGAACGCAAAGAACCCAAAAGAACCCGAAAAAACGAGCCACAAACGTGAAAGAACCCGAAAGAACGAGCACAAACCCAAAAAAAAACCCCGAAAGAACTCGAAAAGAAACGAGGACGAACGCGAAAAGAAAAAAAAAAGAACGAAAATGAATAGTGAAAAAAACAACGAGCAACTTTACTTTGGAGAGACGGCAGTTGGTAAACGATTTTGCATGCGTCGCGAAAAAAAATTTCCCTCGAAGACATGTATATACGAGGATACGAAAATTTAGCAAGCCGACATTGTCGAGATGGTCCGTCTTCCCGTTTCAACCAGAGGTTACCAAACTTTATCCCCGTCATCGATGTGTTGAGAAAGTTGCGTGAGCGTACCACTCAAAATTTAAAGGGGGGAACGAGACAGTGACGAAAATCGCTGAGATAATTCGGGGGATGGAAGAGATGCCCGAAAAACATGAAAAACCTAATAACGGGAAGGAATTTTAAACGCCGTTGTGAAAACGACTTATGCGAAAAATGACATTAATCCTATTCTACATATTCGGTATTGAAAGCGTCGGTCGTCGAGCGTTTTAATCGCAGGGCTAAAGAACGACATGTGGAAGATTTTTAAGCTGAATGGCACTTCCAAATGATTGGGACTTTTGCTGCCCTCTCGTATAAATTTACAACGGACGCAAGCATCAACGTTGGGTATGCGACCCCCCGGGAACTTTACCCCCGCGATCCCCGGGAAAGACTCTTGGCCCTTTGACAATCGTGTAAAAATGGGCGGGCTCGGCAAAGTTCAAAGTAGGTGATCAGGTACGCGTCAGCAAGCACAAACAATTTTTGAGAAGGGATACACCCCAAAAATTGGACAACCGGGGGTTTTTAAGATTTTTTTAAAGTCCCAGCATACAAACCCCGGGAAACATATCTACTCCAGGATTATCGCAAGACATCTATCGCTAAAAGCGTTTTACGAGCACGAGCGGCACCGCGAAAATTTTGTCCGGATTTTGTATCACGGGAAAAAATATGCGAAAGGGGAAGAGTGACGAGGTTTACGTTGAAAGGGTTTGGGGAAATTGGGCCCATTCGCACAACTTTGGAACATAAAAACAATGTTTTTTAAATGTAATTAATTCAACTTGGTATAACTATTTTATTTTGTATACCATATATAAAATATTTTAAAATATAAAAACAAAATATATTTTATGTAAGGGGCGTGGCCTTTACAAAACGCCTCGCGGGCCGAAAACCCGCCCCCCCCTTGAGGCTATGGCGCCTAAGACGCCCCAAACGCAAAAAAAAATAAGCGATAACGGGTCACCCTACCCCAGGGGCGCCCCCCTCAACCCCCAGAAACGCCCCCCTACGGGCGCCCGGGGTTTCCCCCACCACAGCCTCGATGTGAGTGGGGGGAAACCCCCGGCAGGGTAAAAGCCGGCCCCGGGCGGATGAGCCGGCACCAAATCCTGTTTCCCGGGCCTCCTAGCCAGGCAACGGGCTTTTCGTTTTTTAAGCCGGGTTTCTCGGTTTCTGGCCTCCTACCTTTTGTATCGGGCAAAAAGGGTTTTTTCGTTGTTTCGCCGGGTTTTCCGGTTTTTTCCCGGGCTCTTTTGCTATACACCCGGGGGGGGGGTTTCTCGTCATTAGCCGGGGGTTTTCCCCGGGTTTCCCGGGGGCTTCCTGCTACACGCCGGGCAAAAGGGTTTCTCGTTTTTACGCCGGGGTTTTTCCCGGGTTTTTCCCCCGGGCTTTCCTGCCTTAAAAACCCGGGTTTTACGGGTTTTTGCTTAGGGGCCGGGGGGTTCCCCCCGGTTTTTCCCGGGTTTTTTCCGGGGTAAAGCCCGGGGGAAAAAGGGTTTCCGGTTTTTAGGGGGGGGTTTCCCCCCTTTCCGGTTTTTTTCCTGCTTTTCCCGGGTTTAGGGGTTTTTTGCCCCTTAAAGCCCGGGTTTTCCCCTTTTTTTGGGTTTTTCCCGTAAAAACCCGGGCCCAAGGGGTTTTTTCGTTGTTACCCGGGGGGGTTTTCCCCGGGTTTTCCGGGCTTTCCGGGGTAAAACCCCGGGGGGAAAGGGGTTTTTGCATTAAGGGCCCGGTTTTTCCCGGGGTTTTTTCCTTTTTCCCCCCCAGGCTTCCCTTTTTTTAAAAAACCCTACTCTAAGTTTAACCCGGGAAATTTTTTTAATTTTTTTTCCCGGGGCCCCCGGGTTTTCGGGCCCCCAGGGGCCCCCCCATTTTTTTAAAAACCGGGGGGGTAGTAAATTTTTTTTTTTTATTTTAAAGGGTTTTTGCCAAAAAAAATTTTTTTTATTTTAAAAACCAAAGAAAATTTTTTAAAAAGGGAAAAACGATTTGAAACCCCCCCCCTTCCCCCCAACCCGGGAAACCCCGGGCGAACCCACCGGGGGCCCCGGGGGGAAAGGGGGAAAAACCTTTTTCAATTAAAAAAAAAAAAAAAAAAACACCCTTTTAAAAAAAAGGAAAAAAAAAAAAAAAAAAAAAAAAAAAATTTAAAAAAAAAAAAAATTTTTTTTTTTTTTTTTTATAATTTTATTTCCCCCGGGGTTTTTTTGTCCCCCCCCCGGTGTCGGCACAAGGGGACCCTTTCCCCTTGTGGTTTTGTAAGGGTTTTTGGTTTTTTTTCTCCCGATGGTAAAAAATTTTTTGGGGAATTTTTTGATCTTTCAAAAAATGCTGCGGCGGGCATTTTAATTTCCCCTTTTTTAAGACGGGGGGAAAATCGTCGAAAGTTAAAAATACGCGGGAAAAGGGCTTTTTTTTGAAACCTTTTTCCCTTTTTTTTTTTTAATTTTTTCCTTTTTTTTTTTTTCCCCCCCCAAAACCCGGGGCCCAAACCCCAAAAATTTTTTCTCAAAACCCAAAAAATTTTTTTTAAAAATTAAAACGCCCCTTTTTTTCTCATTTTCACAAAACCCCCCCGGCCCCCTTTTTAAATTCCCCAAAACGGTTTTAAAAAATCCAAAATTAAAACGAGGCCCAACCCCTGGGACGAATGGGGGGAAAAACGCTTTTTTTTTAAATTTTTATAGACTTTTTGGGTTTTAAAATTTTTATATTTTTAAAAATGTCCGTGGGGGTTTTAAAATTTTTTCAATTGTAAAGAAAAAAGCGGTGACGTATTCGGGGTTTTTAAATTTTTTTTAAAAAAACCCTATTTAAAAAAATGCCCCGGGGAGGAAAAATTTTCCCCAGGTTTGGGGTTTTTTGAATTTAACTTCATTTTTTAAAATTTTCCCCCTGGGAACAAATTTTTTTTCCCAAAATATGCTTTTACAAAAAAAAATTTGGTTTTGGGGGTCATTCCCCCCCCCACCCCCCGGGGTTTTTTCCCCTTTTTTAAAAAATTTTTAAAAACCCCCCCATGTTTTCCCCCAAAATTTTCCCAAATTTGTTTAAAACCAAAAAACCCCCTTTAAAATTAAAAAAAAATTTTTTAAAAAACTTTTTTTTAAAAAAAATTTTTTTTTTTTTTGGGGCCAAAATTTGGGGTTTTGAGTTTGATATTTTTTGAAGCCACCCCGGGCTGCGGGAAAAATTTTGTATGCGGTATTTTTTGTTATTTTGGGGCCCTTTTTTGGGGGGAAAATGTTTTCAGATTTCGATGGGTATTACGAAACCCCCTTTTTTTATCTTTTAAACGTTTTTGGGGGGTTTTTCCCTTTTCCCTTTTTCCGGAGGGGGTTTTTGGGGTTTGGGCAAAAGGGAAAGGTCCAAATTTTTGGGGAGTCATAAAATTTCGGAAACTCAAAAATTTAAAATTTGAAAAACTTTTTCTTTTTGGGGGGAAATTTAAAAACCCCCTAGGAATATAAAAATTCCCCATACATCGCAACCCCCCCCAAAAAGGATAGGGAAGGTTGACACATTGCCCATCCGTACAAAAAATTTTTTCATCAAAAAATAAAAAAAGTGGGGGGTTTTGATGGGTTACGATTCCTGTACTTGTTTTTAAAAACCCGGGGGGTACAAAACCGAACATTTACAAGGCCCCCCCCCCGAAAAACCCTTTTGACAAAAAATTACCATGCCCCCTTTTTTTGTTTTAAAAATTAAAAATTTTTTTTTTGTAGGGTTTTAAAAAATGGCGCCCCCCCTTTACCGGGGGGTTAAAAATCGCGGAACCCAAAAACCCCCAAACCCCTTTTTAAAACAATTTTCCCCCCAAAAAATTTTTTTAAAAAAGGAAAAATTAATTTTCCCCCAAAAAAAACCGGGCAAAAAAAAGGGAAAAACCCCCAAAAATTTTTCTTTTTTTTTAGATAAATTAAAAAGAAGAAGGGCCCCTAAAATAAAAGGGTTTGTTTTTCCAAAACACCCCAAATATTGAAAAATAAAAAAATGAAGGGGGGGGGGAACAACCAACTCCCTAAAAAAAAATTTTGGAAATGCTTTAAAAAAATGACAAAAATTTAAAAAACCCCAAAATTTTTTTAGGGGAAATTTTGAAAAGTTAATTTCCCCAAAAAACCCCCAAAAACCCCCCCAATTTTTTGGGCAAGATACAAAAAAAATTCCCCAAAAATTTTTAAAAAAAAAAATTTTTCCCCCACCCGAAATCATTTTGGATTGAAAAATTCCCCTTGAAAAAACACCTCGAAAAACAATTCTTTTTAAAAACCCCCAAAAACCCCCCAAAAAAAATTTTGGGGAATTTAAAAACTCCCCAAAAAAATTTTTAACAAAAAAGGGGAAAAACCAAAAAACCCCGGGAAACCCAAAAAAAAAACAATTAAGTACAAAAAAAGGGGGCCCGGTAAAGAGGAAAAAAAAATTTAAATTAAAAAACATTCTTTAAAAATAAAAAAAAATTTTAAAACCCCAAGAAAAACCAAAACAGCCCGGGGAAAACCAAAAAAAAAAAAAAGGGTTAGCAATTCCAAAAACCAAAAAAGGGGTCCTCCCCAAAACCCAAAAATCCCGGGCCCCCCCCAAAAAGGGTTTTTCAACCTAAAAAAAAAAAAATAAAAGGGGGTTTAAAAAAAAAAAATTTTGGGTAAAAAATTTTTTAATTTTTTTCCCAAAACCGGGGAAAAAATTTAAATTCCCCCCAAAGAACCAACCCCAATCTAAAAAAAAAATTACAAAAAATTTTCATCTTTTTTGAATTCCCCCCAAAAAAAAACGGGAAACAGCGTGGGGGAAAAACCCCCAAAAGTGAGACCCCCCACCGAGGGGGCCCCCCCCCAAGGGGCTCCCCCCCCAGCGACACGCGAAACCCGAAGGGGGGCGCGCCCGGTCGCCAGCAGGGGCCCCCCCCTTTTCCCCTACACGCAAAGTAAAACCCCCCCCCCCTTTTTTCCGAAAATTTTTTCCACGAAAAAAAACCGCGAGGGGACGATAAGCTTAAAAAATTCCTCAAACAATGCGCCCCCCAAAATAAAAGCAAAAATCAAAAAAATTTTTTTAAACCCCAAAGGGGAAAATTTCGAAAAAGAAAGAAGGAAAAAAACAATTACGGAAAATCCGTAAAAATTTTTTCAAAAAAAAACCCAGGGGAAAAACCCCGGAAAAAACGAGGATGAAAAAAATTTTTACCCCCCAAATTTAAACCCCAAAAGGCGGGGGGGGGAAAATGAAACCACGTTTTTTTTACACCCCCCCCAAAAATTTTTAAAAATTATCGAAAAAGAGGATGATACGAAAAACAATCGTAAAAAAAACCCCCATCCAGAAAAAATGAAACAAAGGATAAATTTTAAAGGGCCTAAAAAGCCGTTTTAAATTTTTTACTCAAAAAAATGGTGGGGAAAAATTTTTCCAAAAAAAGGGCAAAAACCCCAGGGGAAAAGGGAAAAAAGGGTTTTTATTCCCCCAGGCCAAAAAAAAAATTTTTCCCAAAAAAATGGGGCCCTTTACAAAAAAAAAACCCCTACATCCATCGAAGAGGAAAAAAAAAGCGAAAAGAAAAAAAAAAAACAAAAATAAAAAAAACCCGGAAAAAAAAAAAACCCCTCAGCCAAAAACCCCAAATTTGATAAAAAAATTCCCCCCCCTTGGGCCCAACCTCCCAAAGACCCGAAAAATCGAAGGGGACAACAGCCCCAAAGGAAAAAAAACCCCCCCCCCCCCCTTTTTCCCAAAACCTTTTCCGCCCCCAAAAACCCTCAAAAAAAATAACAAAAAAAAACCCCAAAGGGGGACGGGGTTTTTTTTTAAAAAATCGGGGAAGAAAAAAACGAAAACCCCCTCCAGGGGAACCCCGGGAAAAAGTTTCCCCAAAAAAACCCCCGGAGAAAAAAGTAAATCTTTAAACCCCAAAAAAAAGGAAAAGTTTAAAAAAAATGCAAAAAAAAGCTAAAAGTTCTAATTAAAGATGTTTGAAATATCACAAAACGCCCCCCCAAAAAAAACCCAGCAAAAAAGCAAATCAGTATCATCCCCGGGAAAAAATTTTTCAATAGCTCCGATGATAACGAAATAAAAAACCCCGAAACGTCAAAAAAAAGAAAAAAGGAAAAAAGTAAAGGGGAAAAATTTATCCGGATCCGGGAAAAATTTTCCCAAAAAACCCTTTTAAAAACTGAATCACCCCCCTCAAAATAAACCTCTTTTGGAAATAGGGAAAACCCGGAAAAAGGCAAGCCGGGTTTCCCCAAAAAAAAAGAAGGGGGGTTTTGGGGGCCCACCCACGGGCCCCCCCTCGGAGCCCGCCAAAGCCGGACTGCAAAAAAACCCCTTCCCCCCCCGAAAAAAGGGCCAAAAAAAACCTTTTCCCCCGGGGAAAGTCCCCAAAGGGTTTTAAACCCCTTTTTTTTAAACCCTTTTAAAAAAAAAATAAATTTTTTAAACCCTTAAAAATTAATTTTTTAAAAATTAAAAAAAGGGGTTTTCCCGTATCTGGAAAGGAAAAAACCCAAAAAAATTTTCCCCCGGAGGGTTTTTTAAACCCCCAAGGTAAAATTTTTAATTTTTTTTTTGATACAAAAAAAAAGGAGGGGGAAAGGCAATTTAAAAAAACCCCCATAATTCAAGTTAACTAAATTTCCCCCCCCACTTGGGGGGAATTTGCCAAAAGTTTTTTTTAATAAAAATTTTTTGGAAGGGAAAAAAACTAAACATTAAAAAAACAAAACCTTTTTTTGGGTAAATTTCCCCCGAAAAACGGATTATTTAAAAGGGGGTCCAAACTGGACATTTGTTTTTGTAAATAATTTAAAATTTTTTTTGAATTCGGTGGGATGAGATTCACGATAAAAGCTTTAAACAAAAAAATGGATTTTTAAAGGGGCCGGGGAAAAAAACCCAAAAGGCGATAACTAAAATTTTTTTTCTTATTTTTTATTTTCCCCAAAAAAAAATTAATGGCTTTAAAAAGGGGGTTTTTTTTATAATTTTTTAAATTTCCCAATTTTTTTTTTTTTTTTTTATTTTTTTTAGTTTTGGGCCCAAAACCCCAAATTTTTGATCTAAAAACCCCTTAAAAAAATTAAATTTTTTTTTTTTTAAAAATCTTAAAAATTTAAAATTTCCCCCTTCCCAAAATTTCCCCAGGAAAAGTGTAAAATCATTTTGGAAATTATAAAAAATAAGGGGGGAAAAAAAAAAATATACTTTCCCCAAAAAAAAAAAAAATTTTTAAAAAATTGGGTTTAAAAAAAAAAAAAATATTAAAAAATTTTTGGTTTTTTTAAAAAATTTTTAAAAACGGGGTTTAAAAAAAAGTCCATGATAAAAAAATAGTTTCAAGCATTTTTTTTAAAAAATTTTTTTTAAAAAAGGAAATCTTGTTGGAAAAGAAAAATAAAAAAATCCCCCCCAAAGGGGGGAAAAATCGAAGAGGCAGTTTTTACTCCCGGGGGGCCCCATTCGCCGGGAAGGGGCCCCCGCGGTGGGGGCCCCCCCCGCTCATTGGGGGGGCCATGATGGGGCGCGCAAAAACCCCCGACTTATAAGGGCGCCGCCAAGGGGGCCCCCCCGGGGGTTTTTGGGGGTGTTCCAAAACCCCAAAACCCCCGGGGTTTTTTCCCCGTATTGCCCCCAAAAGATTTCCTCGTTTCTTTTTTAAAAAGCCCCGCTTTTCCTTTGACGGGAATCATTGGGGATAGTTCGTTTTTTTTTTTTGGGGGGGAAACTTAGACTTTGGGGACGGAATTCTTTGTTGGGACAGTTTACTGAAACCCCGCGCAGTCTGTTGCTTTTAAGGGGTGATTTAAAATTTTAGGGGACTTTTCCGCTTTTGCCCCGTCCGGGGCAAAAAAAACCTGTTTTTTAAAAATTTTAAAAAAAAAGGAAAACTGAGGAAAAATTTTTTGAAAATTTTTCCCTAAAAAAGTGAAAAAAAACTGGCCCCTCATTAAAAATCAAAAATTTTGGTGTTGGACATTAACGTTTTCATACCCCCCTTCATTGCGCCCCCACGTCATATTCTCTCAAATTTTTTACCGCGTGGGGGTGAAAAAGATCTCGCGGGGACTGGAAAAAAGGGGGAAAGTGAGTGAAATGGTTACCTGCCCGAGGGGTTTGGTATCCCGACTCGATAGTTAACGCGGCGCGGGACCATCAAAGGCGGGGGGGGCCCCGCACAAAGGACGGCGGCGCAAAGGGCCGGGCCCGGCACTCAATATTGTTCTTGTATAGGTAAAAAAGAACTGGCCCCTTTTCCCCGGTAAAAGGGGGTTTTTGGGCCCCTGTGTTTTTTAACCCCCAAAGGGGGGATCCCCCCCAAAAGGGGTTCGGTAAAAACCAAAACCCCTAACCCCGAGGGCGGGCCAGGTTGTTCTAAAATTTCGTAGGCCGTTTTGAGTCGACGTCGAACTTTTTTTGGGGGAGCTTTTGTGGTGGGTGGGGGCGGCGGGGGGGGGGATGGGGTTTTGGATTTAACCCCGGCCCCGACATCAGAAAGGCCGGGGTGATCCCGTGGATTCTTGCGTGGGGGATTGAAGGCGAACTGGGGGGGGGGGGATTTTCCCCCCCAAGGGGCGAGTCGGCCCCCCACAATTGCGCCACCAGGGTCTTTATGGGGGGGTTTTGGCTCGTTGGACCGGGTTTTTGCACTGCGGTGCGTGGGGGGGGGGGGTTTTTCTATGTTTGACCCCAAAAGGATGAAAAAAACCCCTCGAGTGGGCGACTCAATTTGGCCCCCTTTTTAAAAGGGGCGATGGCCCCCGGGGGAAGCGTATTAATACCCCCAAGCTTTTTTTCGAGGACTTTGGGTTTTTTTGGCGGTGGTTGGCGGGGGCGTCTTTACCCTTTTGGAGTCGATCCTGCATGGTCGCACCCAGGGGGGGCCCCACTGGCGATCTGGTGGGGGCCCCCGACCAATCAAGGGGCCCCCTGTTGCCAGGGTGGGGATTTGGGGGAAAAATTTTCCCGGCCGGCAAGGTTTGTGGGGCCCTTTGTGGGGGCGGGGTTTTGGGGCAGTCACGGATTTATCGAGTGGAGTGGGGAAAAAACCGGGCCCAATTTAAAAGGGGCGCGTTTTCGTGCGATGTCTCGAAATTTGCAAAGGTCCGGGGGTTTTTTGGGTTTTCCGCATGCGTTGGTGAAAAATTTTTTCCCGCGGGGGGAGTTCGGGACCAAAGCTTCTATGCTCCTCGCTTGGCGAGTGGGGATTTTAGATCGGCAGGATGTTCGGTAACCCCGGGGATTCTGGATGCGGTTTAAACCCCAGTTGGGGCCCGGGGTTTTTGTGTACCTGGTGAAAAAAGGGGAGGTCCCTTTTACATTTGGGCGGCGATGAAAGGGGCCCGGGTTTTACGAGAGAGAGCGCGGCCCGTGTTCTTTTTCCCCTTTTCGATCCCGGGGAAAGTCAAGTCGTACTGTAAAACTCGAATACCCATCCCTAGACGACCGGGGGGGGTCCAGTTTGAAACCCCTGAACGAGGGATGGGGACCCAAAGTAAAGTGATAACCCTCCAGATAGTGCGATTCGGCAAAATTTCCCCCCACCCCCCAAGACACCTAGTCTGTAGCGGGTGTAGTTCCTTTCGCGCTATTGTGTAAAGGGGTGGCGTAGGCAATGACGCGTTCCCCTTTTTGGGGTTTTTTTGGGTGAGCACGGCCCCTAGTCCATTTCGTGCTGGCGTGGGGGAGGGTTAAAAAGGTCGGCTGAAAGTCGGGAAAGAAAAGGTGCGGTGATGAGCGCCCCTTTTAGCTGTTAAAAGCCTTTTTTTTTGGGGCCCAGCAAAACGGGGGCCCTTTTTTGGGCAAGCGGGAAAAGGTGCGGCGGGTGTGGAGAAGTCTGGAAAAACGCGGGGGCCCGGAGGCGAGCCCGGGGAAAATTTGGGGCATTGACGTAGGGTCGATGCTGGGAAACGGCTCCCCCGCGACCTTTTCTGGGTAGTTCGAAGCCGTTTTTGTCCTTATTGCCCCCAAATTTTTTGAGAGGCTGAAAGAAGTGGCACTTTGGGGATTAAGGCGGAGGCGCGCTTGTTCCCCGTTGAAGCCCCCGGCCAAAATTCCCCTTGGGGGCTCCGTAAAAGGGGACTCGATGATGTCTTTTGAGGTTTTTACCAAACATGTTTGGTCGAGTTCGGGCCCCGGGGGCACCCCGAAAAACCCCTTTTGGAAAAGTGGCCGGTGCGAGAAAAACCCAAAAGGGGAAAATTTTAAATTTTATAGGTCCTCGCCCAGGAAAATTTTAAAAGGGGGGGGGTTTTGGCCCCTGCCCCGGGTCTAGTGGCATACCAAATCCCCCCTTAAAAACTAGTGTCGAAAGGGGCGGGGCCCTCGGAGCTTACGGTGTAGCGAGGATGTCGGCAGTGGGGGGCCCTTTTTGTGGGGGGTGATTCAATTTTGGGGAAAAAGATAAAAAAACTTTTTCCCCCCACCCCTTTTTCTTGACGAGGACTAGGGGGAACCCATGCGCGGGGGAGGGTTTTTGATCACTCCGGTTAAAATTTTTTTTCACCCGCTATAAGAGGGGGCCCGGGGGCCCGGGTTAGGGGGGCGGTAGTTTTTTTATGGGGGCCCCAGGCCGAAAACTGATTGGGTTTGGTTTTCGTCGGGGGCCCCTGCACGGAAATCAAAAAAAACCCGGGGTTTTGGGATCCAGGAACTGCCGGAAAAAGTTTTCCTTGGTGAGCGTGGGGAGTTTTTGGCGGAAATTCCCCCGGGGGCAGACGCCACATGAGCGGGGCCCCTCCCCCCTGGTGGGGTTTGGGGGGAGGAGGCGGCAGGGAAAAGCGTAACCGACCCCCTGGTCGCCCCCCGATTAGCCCCCCCTGCGGGGGTTTTTGCCCAAGACCGGGGGGGGGGCGGACAGGCGGGGGGCCATGGGGGGAGAAGCGGAAAAAAAAACGGGGGGGGGGTCCCTTGGGGGCCTCGGCTAAGTTAAGGGGTTTTCGGACGGGGATCTGGGGGGCCGGGGTCGCGGGTTTTTTGGCCGGGGCGGCGTTACAAAAGAATTTCGGGGGGGAAAATCGAGAATGCCCAGGTGGTGGGGTGAATCGGGGAACGGGGTTAAATGCGGCCGCGGTTGTACTCTATTGGACGGGGGTTTCGGGGAGGGCCCCCCTCTTTTCCCGGGACCCGCCGGTCGTTTTCCGCGGGGGGGATGGCAGTTCGGTTGGCCCCCCCCCCTTTCCCCCGCACGCGAGCAAAAAATTTCCCGGCTGGGCGGCGGCAGTCGAGTGTGTGTGCCCTCTTTTTTTGATGCCGCAGAAACCCTCGCACGGTCAATGTGTGGGGGAAATTTTTCCCCCGGGGGGGCCCCGTGATTTTTCGGGGGTTTTGTTTTGGGACCCCCGGGGGGGGTTTTCTTCCCATCGGGGAAAAATGCACAGTGGAAAAACGGATTTAAAGTTGCCCAAAAAAACGATGGGCTGGAGCTTGGGGGGGTTTTTTTGTATAATTGTCGACCGCTCCTGGTAGTGTAGCCGCCAGCCCCGAATCATTGTTGTACGGGGGTTTTTAGCGTATCGCGTAAACGCCTCTCCTGGTTCTGTCCCCGGTTTTTTATTTCCCGTGAAAATTGTTTTTTACCGGGCAAAGGGTTTGGGGGCCCAAAGGGAAAACCTTGGGCCCCGGCCCTGGGCCCCCCTTTTTTTTGGGGGGTTCTAAAACAAAAGGGGGCGTCGCCCTTAAAGTCGGACAGACGGTGAGAGTTTTGGGGTTTTTCCCGGGGCCCGGGGGCCACATGAGTTCCCCCAGAGCTGGGGGAAAGGAGGGGGTCCTTAACAAAAGGGGCCCCCTTTTGGGCGAAATTGTTTAAAGGGCCTTAGGCCGGTCGGTTCGGGTGGTTGGGGGTTCCCGGGTGCATCCGGAAAACTTTCTTGGGGGCCCCTAAGCGGGCGGGAGCTTTTTGGGCCGGGCCCCGGTTTGCTTGGTTTTTTGGCCTTTGGTCTTTATGGCGGCGGGGCGTTTTAACCCCCTTCTGGGTCTAGATGGGGGTTTTGGCAAGTATGGGGAGGTTCCTTTTTATCTAGGGGGTTAGACCCACCCAAGCATGTTTTTTGAAACCGGAGTCCAGAGGGTTTCGGCGGGGCCTTTTCGGGGCCTTAACGAAGCCCTTTTCCCGACGCCACGGATGGCTTTCGGTCCCGGGGATTCGGAAGGGGGGAGACCAGTTTTGCAATGACCCCAGGGGTGTTTAAAAAAAACGGGGTTTTATTCAAGCCCTTTCAATGGTTGATTTTTTTTCAGCCCCCAGGTTACGGGGGGAATATTAAGACGGAAAAAAAAGCGACCAGATTACACGGGGCGGCACGATTTTTTGCTAAATTGACAGTAGAAAAAAATTAGGGGCGAGACGCGACCAGTTTTTAGGGGCGCGGGCCCGACTTATAGTAAATTTTTACGGCCCAAAACACGCCCGGGTTTTTTTGGGGCGGGACACGTTTTTTAAAATAAATTTTTCCCAAAAGGACACGCGAGGGGGGGCCCCCCGAGAAGGGCGAATCCGCGAGGCCGGGGACTTCCGGGTGGGAAAAAAGAATTTCCCGGCCCACTCAAAAAAAACCTTTTGGCCAGGGGTTTACGGAAGGGGCCCGGGGACGAAAAAAGCTCGGCCGCACGACGAGAACGCTGTCGGGCCCCGGGGGGGCTAAGAAGGACCCCCGGGGGCCGAAACGCTCGGGGGCCCCCCCCGACGGGGAACCCCTTTGTCGGCCGGGGGGTTTTTCGGAAGGACCCCCGGGGACCCAGAAAAAAGCTCGGCCCCCCACGACGAGAACGTCGCGGGGGGATTGAAGTTGGAAGAAGGGGGATCCCCGGTACGTCGAGGGGCCAGGCGGGGTGGGGCCCCCAAAAAATCGGTGCGCCGCTCTTTTTTCCCGGCGGGGCCCCCCCCCTCAAGTCGTTTTTGGGGGGGGGGTTTGAGGAGGGTGGGGGCGAAAAAAAAGGCGGATTTTCCCAAAAAAGTTTTGGGGGGGCCCCGAAAGGGGGCCCCCTTTCATTTTGGGGGGGGGCGGGGCCCTTTACGGTAATCGGTCGTCACACATAAAAAAATAATCCAACCCCCGTTGCCTTTGCCGATTCGTTTTGTCGAGAACAATCGATAAACACAAACGGGGCCCTGACGTAGAAATAACGAGACGGTGAGGGGGGGACTCGGGAAAATGTAATTTACCCTTTGAATTTTTGAAAAAAAAGCGATACGGGCATACGAATCGACCACTGTTTTTTTCGAAATTCCCGATTCATATGCGTACAGATAACATTTGGGTTAAAATGTTTCAGGGTTAATTACGTTTCGAACGACTCGTATTTTTTTTAAAAGTGTTTTTTTCCCCCGGGGGAGAGCAAAAAAAAAATATTGCGGCTTCTGTTGAGTCGCGGTTTTTTAAAGGGGCCCCGAAAACTTGGTCGTACGCGCAATAGGGAAATTCGATAAATCCCACGGCGGGGAAAACCCCTGGGAGGTAAGGGCCCTTCCAGGCGGCAGATGGGCCGTTCTTTAAATTTTCGCTCAACAAAACAAGGGAAAATTTTTCCCCAAAATTTTAAATGTTTTCGCAGGCTTCAGGGGAGAATCTCCCTAAAACAATTATTTTTGTCGGTTTTTCGGTCGTTTTAAAAACAATCATGACGCCATTGCAACCACGCGTTTGTAATCCTCGCAAAATCCCCGGGGAAAATTGCAGCGGCACACAAAAATTTTAAAAAAAAAATTCACAGTAGTCGGGCTATCCCGCCTGTTTGATTTTCCGCTTTTTTCAGAGAATTGTTACTAGTTTTTTTTCAGATTGGTTTTTCCCAATTTTCCCTTGCGATCAATCCCAACCATCAAGCTCATAGCGAATTTCGTCAAACTAAATGCGACGCAATTTTTTTCCCAAAGCATCAATTGGACCCCAAAAAAGAAATTATCCGCAGTTCACCCTCGAGTAGGGGAAAAAATCTCAAGGTAAGATATAAACCCCTTTTTTTCTTTTTCGTCGCTGTACCCAAAATTTTTGTGTTGGCAAACGGGTTTTTGTGTGGGTTCAATTTTGACGGGGCGACGTAAAAAGATGGCTCTTTTCGATGTTGAAATCTCAGTATTGTTAGATGGCGGCACCCCCCCCAAAAGTTTTGTAAAAAAAGAAAACTTTTGAAAAAAGGTGAGTTTTCTTGCGATTTGATTTTAGAAAAAGATGTTGTGCTTCCCCGTTTTTGGGGTTTTTGTGTTTTTATTCAAACGGCATCTGCGCACGAGGGTGGCCCGCCGTGAAAGGAAATTTTAAATGTTATCCTTAAAATCAAAAATTTCGAGAATCGTCCCTCCTGATAACAACGGAAAAACACAAACAGTAAGTCCGTACGAAGATCGGCAGGTAAATGATCTACCCCCGGGTTTCCGATATCTTATACCCGGGGGGGACCCCGGGTAAAAAAATTTGGGGTATTTTTGTGAACGGTTTATGTTTTGTAGCATCGCGGTACGTACACCTATGGGAAATTTCACGTTTTTATAATATTAATTCCCCTGTTTGATTGTGCCATTTTTCGGTTGCAGATAGTTTTCGAAAAAATCCGGGGCGAAAAAAGTTTGGGCATGTTTTTTGTTGAACCCATTTTATTTTGCTTCTCTGTATTGTTTACGGGAGCACGATTGGGTAATTTCATCGTCGACTTTCTTTATGAAAGCATTATTTTTTCGGAACAGTCCCCTTTTTAAAATTTTTGGGTATTTTTTCCAGTCGTAGATTTCTGGGAAATCGAAATTTTTCCCCGGGGGTCTGTCCCCTAGAAAAATTTTATTATTCGGGGGAAATTTAATTTTTTATGTTGAAAATTTTTTTAAAATTTTTAAAAACCCAAAATCGTAGTCCCCCGTGCCAAATCTATGGGGGAAAGTAGGTCGCCGCGAGGACGTATCTTCCCGTCAAGTTAGTGTTAGCGACAGGACAAAAAAAAGTTAAAAAGGGGCAATTTTCAGTCTTTTTAAAATTTGCGGGAGAAATCGGGGAAATGAAAAAAAAAAAATTTTCCCCAGATATTTTGATCATCGTTTTATAAGAGGGGAATTTTATTCCAATTTCGGACATTTTAAAAAAAACGGGACAATTCTTCGGGGGGTCGAAGGATTTTTCCAAAACTGTGAAAAAGATTTCCAATTTCCCCCTTTTTTTTATCCCCAAGGTGCCAGGACCCTCGTTTCTGTCCCGATTTCGATACCCCTTTTTTTTTTTTTGCGCGCCTTTTTCGGTAAAAATTTTTTGGGATAAAACACTTTTAAAAAGGAAAAGGGATATTTTTCAAGTTGTGCAAATTTTTAAGGGGATTTTACACCTGGGGGGATTTTAAGTTTTTTTGACGTTTTTTTTTTGCTCCCGTCCATATTGTAAAAAGGGGGAGATACAGTCCGGGTTTATGGCGCGATTTTGGGGAAAAAAACTATGTAAATGACGTTGCCGGGTTTATTTTGTTTACCGCTTTTTCAAAGCAAACCGCTCCCCCGACCAAAGATTTAGCGCGCCAGCATTGGTAAATCGATAAAAAAATTTTTTGTTTCGCCCCAAAGTAATATCTTTTTTCGTCCTCTTTTTTGTCCCCTTTTTTAAGCCCATTTTCCCCCCTTCGTTTGGGTTTTATCGTGCCCCGGGCAATGCGGGGGCTCTTCCCCCCAGACCAGTCATTCCCCGGGGGGGGTACGAGGGTTTTTGCTTTTTTGGGATACCTTATCCGCGCGTGCTTCGGGGGGTTTGCTTTCCGGGAGAAAATATCGGTTTTTTGACACGCCGCGTCCAAGGGTTTAGCTTGACATTTAGCCAAACGCTTTTTAAAAAGGTTTTTCCCGGGGGGGGGCCCCCAAAAAATTTATTCCGGAGATATGAAACTCGACCGGGGAAAAAGGGTTTTTCGCCCGATTTAATTACCTGGCCCTTTTTTTTTTAAAATTGCCGCAATCTTAGACAAAATTTAGCAAAGCACGAGTCGCGCAGTTTTTAAATAGGCGGACGTTGGAGGTCAAATCGGGGGTGAGAAAATGAAATTGGGGCAACCTTGGGGTACAATAAAGAATTTTTTAAAGACAAAGTACCTTTCCGCCCTAAACAAAAGGGGGGAAAATGGTCGGCTCCGACAACTTACCCGCGCGATCGGGGGGCCCCCCCAAAAACTGGAAAAACCCCTGTTTTTATAGCCTGGGGGAAAATCGCATGGCTTTGCGTTTGAGAAGTGTAGTGTACTCAAATCCTGAAAACAGCCGAAATATCGTTTTTGGAAGATTTTGACGCCGATTGACGAAATGGGGATTTTTACTTTCTCCAATAACAGTGACGCTTTCCCACGAGCGAGGAGCCAAAAAAATTTTGTTTTTAATGACTTTTTCATGGAAAAACAAGAACGATAAGAGGGGTTTTAATGGGGGGCCCCGGGAAACATCGCCCTGCTTTTCCTGTCAGACTTTAGCGAAATCCGAAAAATTTTTTAAAGCCAAAACCCGGAATTGTTTTAAACCTTTTAAAAACAGGACGCCCCCCAAATTTTAAGAGTGTACAACGATCACGGAAACCGAAATGCGTATGAGGATTTCAGAAAATTTTTGTCTTTAATGTTGGCCACAAAAATTTTTTTTAAAGTGATAGAAAAGGGGCAGCCGTTTTACAAAAAGGGGATAAGAAAAGGTTTTTAAAGGGGGTTCGGAACCCAAGCCATTAGTCCCGCCAACAATCCTTCCAGTCGAGGAGAAAAACTCAGAAGTACTGCCGACTGGTTTAAATTTTTGCGGGGGGGAAAAAGGTTCCAAGGGGGGTAGGGGAAGAGGCCCCCACTCAATCGCAAGAAACATCGGGGCTCTAAAAACCCGGAAAGATGATATGTATCGCCGTCAAAGATCATTTAACCCTTTTTATCGGCCGCTACAAAAGATTGCGAAACGCGAAAAATTTCGGTAAAAAAACAAACCCAAAACCAACGACGACGCAACGGGAAAAAGATCGAGAAAGGTGGGGGAGGGGGGGGGGGCCCCCAAAAAAAAAGAGAAAACATAAAATTTCAACGATATAAAGAGGGGGGGAAAAGGGGGTTGAAAAAGAGAAAATATATTTTTCAAGCCTTGGACCCCCCCTTTTTTGGGCCGAAACTCCCCCACCGTTAAGGGGTACTCCCGTGACTCAAAGACTCGTGAGGGAAAATGTTTTCAAACTACGCTTTAACCCCCCCGGGAAAACCCCCTTTTTCGCCCGGGGGTTTTAAGTCGCCGGAAGGTCGACTGAGCGAAAGGAGGGGGGTTTGGGGGCCCCCAAAAGTACATGGACGCTCTTCTGGGTTTTTATAAAAAAAAAAAAAAAAAAACCCCAAAAAAACCCCACAAAAAAAAAAAAAAAAAATTAAAAACAAAGGGGAAAAGGGGACTTGGGAAAAGCCCCCCCGGATTGTAAAAATTTTTGGTCTGTTATAGCCCCAATGACTAACATATTATATTTTTTAATTTTTAAATAGTTTAAAAATTTAAAAATTTGAAATTTTAAAAAACCCCTATTTTAAAATATTTGAAAAAAGTTTCACGTTTCTCGCGAAGCGCTTATCGCGAAAGACGCAAAAAGGATAAAAAAAATATAAGCTTTTGCCGAAACCCGCGGATAAAAGCGAAGAAAACCCGTTCGTTTTGCACCTAGTTTTAAAAGGTGGAAATAAAAAACCCAAATAAAAGGGAGTTCCACATTTCCCCCCCAAAGATGTAGAAAAGGGGAGGAGACCACCCCCCAAAGGGGAAAAAACGAGGCGCGAAGTCAGTCGCCTTTAAAAAAAATCCAAAAGGTCGGTCGCAAATTTTAAAACCCCAAATGGGGGAAATCGAAGAAAGCCCCCGGGAAAAAAAATAAAAAAATTCACCTGTAATCCGTTTCGAGAGCGACAACCAAAATAATCCCCCCGGGGGTTTTTCCCAAAAATTTAAACCAACTGAAATAAGCGAAATAAAAGTTTTTTTCAAAAAAACAACAAAATTTTAAAACAAAGTGGAGCCCCCCCCCATCCTAGGCCCCCACCCTTTTAGTCGACAAGCCCCCAAAATTTTTTTGTGCCTTCCCGGGGCACAACTTTTTGGTGGGGGGGGGGGGGGGTTCAGCCGCGGGGCCGAGCCCGTCTTAAAATCTTTACACGGGAAAACCTGTAAAAAACACCAACAATAAAAAGTTTTTTTGACGGGCCGTAGAAAAATCTGACGGAAAAAAAGCAAAAGAAGCCCCGACTAGGAGGGGAAAAGGGAAAAAGGGAAAACCCATAAACAGTGCAACGATGAAAGCAGGCGAGAATCAAAAAAGGGTCGCCGACGCCCAAGGAAAACGCCGACCAAAAAAAAATACGGGCAGCGCTTTCCACGAGCGCGCCCCCCCGTATCTATACCAAAGGGGGGCCCCCGTTTAGCCCACGAGCGATCGAGGCAGCAGCAGCAGGACCTTAGAGCGAAAATGGAGCCTTATATTAAGTCCGAATTATTTGAGCGGGAATGTCGGAAGGGACGAAAAAACCCCCCACAAGCGATTAAAACCAATCGTGGTGCATAGTACACCTGTACGGTTTAACGAGGGGGAGTTTTGGGGCCTTTTTTAAATTTCGCAAAACTCGAAAGCGTTGGGGGGGAAATTTGGACAAACGACCCTTTACAAAAGAAAAAAATACCAAAATTAAAACCCCGAACGTAATAAAAAAGAACGAAAATTTTTCCCTTTAACTATTTTTTTACGCGAGTTTTCGAAAAAAAAAACCCCCAAACGACCCCCTTCAAAAGGGGAACTCCAAAAAGAACCGCGTCGATTTCGACCTTTTATCAGGGCCCAAATCCGAGTGTAGAAATATTTGCCCAAGAGAAAATTTTTATTAACGTCATACGACAGCGAAATATTCGACCCGAAGAAAAAATTTTTAGGAAAAAAATATGGAGAAAAAAAAAAAAGCGAACGGGAACTATTCCCCCCAAAACCCGGGTTTGATGCCGAAAAAGCATACTCCGACAAACCCCCTTTTTCAAAATGGGCAGAAAATTTTGACGTCAGTCACAACAAAACCCCCCGTCGTTTGGGGGCCCCCGGGAAAAAAACTTCACAAATGCTTAATATAAAAAACAAGCTATACATGCAAAAGACATTTCACTAAACACACGTTTTGAATAGGATAGAAGCCCAAAAGGCTTTCACACAAACAGAAAAAAAAAGCGGGGAGTCCGATTACGAGCCTCGTAGAAAAGGCCCGGGCTGAGCGCGGGCGTACGAAATCGGCGGAGGTTTATGCACGACAAAAATATGTCTCAAAAGAAACGCGAATGATGACCCCAAAATTTGACGGTTTCCCTGCGGGGGCCCCCCTTCAGGGAAATTTTTAAACGCAGCACAATACAATGCAAAACATACATCCCGAAAACGAAGGTCTCTGATACAGGGCATTTCTATTTACTAAAAAATTTAAAAGGGGAAAGCCATTGGGAAGTCTTGAAAAAAAGAAAACCCCCCAAAGTTTTTTAAGAAAATTTAAAACCCAAAAAATAGGGGGCCGCATACCCAAAGCCAAAGTACGGGCCCCCCGCAAAAAATTTGAATTTAAAATTTGCTAAAAAGAAATATAATGAGACAGCCCCAAAATTTCGGGGGCCCAAAGCGTCGACCAGCTCGCTATGAATTTATACGATTCCAATGATAGAGGGAGAAACGAGCTCAGAGAAAACGCAACTATTTACAAAAGATCAAACCAAGCATTATTAAAATTTTCAAGTTAGGGCCTACAAAGCGACTTAAAGTTACTCGTACGCTCACACGAATACGACCGCTCAAGAAGGATAGCCGGCGCAAGCCGGAAAGAGAGATTTACGGACTAGCACGTCAAGGCAAACTAATTCCGCAAATAAGCATGAATCAAAACGCGGTCAGGACAGCGAACGACGGGAAAGTTATAATGTGGTAAAACCCGGCTTACGGAACGAACTGTCGTAGCCAATCAACCGTTCTGCCGAAACCGGAAAAAAATCCTCGCGGTATCCCGCCAATCGAAAAATTTTGCCAATCATTGCAAAAAGCGTGGACATAACCGCGAAGAAAGAATGTTGGGAATTAAACGGACGACCCAAAAAAAATTAATACGCCCCACGGAACAAGCCAGAGGATCGAAAAAAAAAAAACCGCAAGTAGTTATAAATAGATAGAATAAAAGAATCCGGCAGGAGAGAAATTCCGAGTCCGAACCGTAGCAGGATGAAGACGGAGGAGCGCGGAGATAAGATTAAGAAGAACTCCGCGATCACTATCAGGTGCACACGTTTGCGCCGAACGCCGAGAGAAAGAGCGAATTTAAATATAATTACTCTGCCTAGCGAGAAGCAAAACGCGGAAGAGAAAATCTTTACGATTCGGGAGCACGATTTATTGATAAAGTGAAAACACTTGAAGGGCGCGGACCGAAATTTACAATAAAATTAAAATAACCCCCGTGGAATACCGGTCCATAAAGCAAAGACGATCGGAAAAATATACGCGAAAATGAGCTAAACGGAAACAAGATTAAAACACGCGATTTACGTACGTGTGAAAGATGATTTCCCAATGGAAATATGACGAGGGGATCATAGGAATCGACTTTCCTCAGAAGCAGGAAAGTCACGTGCGATTACCCAAAACGGCGAATGAACAAAAATCGCGAACGCCGTCTAAAATGCAACCCGTACAACAAAATTACTTAAAACCGCGTAGTGAAAACAATTATCACGCAAAGAACAAATGGATAATTAAACAGGATCATTCGAGCCAAAGAAAGAAGAAAAACAGCCCCAGGAATTCTATATCGGACGATTTGGAGAACCGAAGAATTTAACAATGTCCCATCAGTGTAATTAATACAACTGATGAGCCGGTCGAGATTACACACCCCCTCGGACCGTAGAATAGAAGCGCTTGTTGCGAAGAAACGCGCACGAAATGGTACACGATACATATAGAGGCGGACTCCGAATCAATTAACGCGTGACGAAACGAATTTGACCAATTGGTACACCACAAAGCATTTAACGGGGAGGAAAAGAAAAGAAGAAAGGAAAGCGATCCAGAAAAAGAAAAATGCGAAAAGAAAGAATATAGCGACGGTGTTTATTTAAGCGGAGGACACGGACATGCACAGCAACGTTAAAACACGAGAGGGATGGGGATTATGTCGTGGCGCGATACCTCACCCGTCAATGTGAGACCGTTATCGCCTTCCGAAAAACACAAATCAGAAAGAAAGTGAACACCAAGTACCAGGAAATGCTAAATAAAAGGAAGGAATTATTAGTACAGCATTAGCCAGTGGAATCCACCGTTATTAAGTAGTGCCAAAAAAAAGACTGAAGCAACAGGCAAACCGCGATAAGAGTAGTAGTCGATTTCCGAAAGTTAAATGAATGGACTATAGGGCGACCATTCCCATGCCGCCGATATTACCGATATTTTGGATCAGCTGGGAAAGCGAAACGTATTTTACGACCGCTCTCGACCTTGCATCTGGGATATCACCAGATACCGAGGCCCGAGCGCGCCGACAAAAAATAAAACAGCCTCTCGACTTCCCTACGGACACTACGAGTTTAATAGAATGCCCGTTGGACTTAAAACGCGCTCGACTTTCCCAACGACTTATGAACTCAGTGCTAACCGGGATACAAGGGACTCCGATGTCTCGTTATCTCGACGAAATCGTTATATAGGATTCAGTTTTAGAGGATCACAAAAGAAGACTCGCGGAAGATTTACAACGCCTACGGAAAACATAGTTCAAACTACAGCCTGACAATGCGATTTTACGAAAAGAGGCGGTGGTTAATATACCTTGGACATATTATTTCCGAAAACGGTATTTTTTTTTTTTTATTTATACTGCCAGGATCCGTCGAAAAATTAGAGGCCGGTTTTAAAAAATTTTCCGACACCACGGAAAGTAAAAGACGTACAATGTTGATAGGACTAGCGGGTTTATTTACGGAAATTTTTATTAAGTTATAGAAAATTTTTTCGCGAATAGTAAAACCGTTAACAAATTAAACGAAAGAAAGAAAACGGAAACCGTTCAGATGGAAAAACTAACAACAAATCGCGTTGAAAAATTGAAGAGGAAAAATTAACGACAGCGCCGTGCTTAAAAGTATCGGTATTTCAATGAAGAATTCAAACGTGATACCGATGCCTCGGACTACTTGGCAATCGGACCGTACTATCACAAGGAACGGTAGGAAGGAAGACCTATCGGCATACGCCAGCCGAGTATTATCTCGCGCGGAGGAACAAAATTATAATACTACGGAGGAAGAAGGAACTATTGGCAATTGTATGGGCTGTTACAACATTTTCGACCATACATTATGGACACAAAGTTTAAAATAATTACCGATCATAAACCATTGATATGGCTATTTCAATGTAACTGACCCCGGGTTCAGATTAATCCTTGGAGAACTGAAACTCGAGGAAGATGATTATGAAATCATTAAAACAGGCCGGAGAGCAAAAACGGAATGCCGACGGCAAGCCGACAAGTAGTAAACCCGGATATCAACGAGGGAACAAAAATAGAATCTTCCCGTTTTAGAAGAAGCGGAAGGAAGAGAAAGATTCGCAGATAGTACAAGGAAATATTCTGAAGAGGGAAAAGAAACAAATCCTCTATGGAATATCCACGATGCACCCACAGGGAGGGCATCAAGGAATCAAAACGAAACAATCAAAGAAGTTTCGATTAATATTAAACTATAACTGGCCAGGATTGACAAAAGAGGGTCGACAATATATCGCCAAAAGCAAAATCCTGCCAAAAAAAGAAATTATCGTGCCGAAGAAAAAAGCACCCCCTCGTAATCACAGATACTCCGATATAAACCATTTAAAAACTGTGCAAGGATCGTCCCGGACCGTAACAGTTACCACTAAGGAAAACAAATATTTACTAACATTTTCAGGATAGCCTGACGACACTCAGTTAAAAGCGATACCGATCGCCAATCAGGAAGCAAATTACCGTCGCGAAAGAGTTCGTTACGAAAATAAATTTCGAGAACACGGGCATTCCCGAAAAATTTTAACAGACCAAGGCACAAATTTTATGAGCGAAAAGTATTTAAAAATATATGCAAAATATTAAGAAATAAAAAAGATACAAACAACCGCGTATATCACCCCGAGAAGTAATGGGCAGCACTAGAAAAAAGATATCGCACCGCACATAGACGGAATATTTGCGACAAGATATAAATGTCTGACCAAACCCGACCTGGTGAATGGGTGCCATACGCAATTTACATAATAACCACTCATATTCAGCTACGGGATTAATAACCCACTTTGAATAATATATGGACACAGTCGACTACCGACGGCACTAACAAAAACCGACTAAACGACGTATAATTACGATGACACTACAGGACACTAAGGGAAGAATAAGTGCCTCAAATCAACTGGCGAAAGAAATATTAAGAGGAAAAAAAAATCTAAAGAATACTTTGATAAATCCGCGAAAGAACCGAATTTAAAATAGGCGACCAAAGAGTAAGTACTCGTATACGGACGAGACACTCACGACGCGGACGATCCAAGAAAATTAGACGCATTATGGGCAGGAAAGTATACAATAATAGAAAAAAAACAAGGCGTAATTTACACTAAAAAAAGGAAGAAGAAGGATACGCATACACAAAAATAGATTAAAAAAAAGTATTATTGAAAAATTAGGACTTACCTAAATTGTCTGCTTCGTCCTCGCGACCCAATAAAAACGCCATAAGGAAAGAGGCCGCCCCTCTTGCAAAGCCCTCAAAGTTCTGGCATGGCCGGGAATCATAAATCCTCCTCGGGAGGCACCAAAAAAAAGGCAAACTCGCGCAACAACGCGCACACCAGACCTCACATTACACTTAGTGTAAAGAAAAAGGAAAAAAAACAAAAAAAAGCTAGCCGCCATATCTTGCGACAAACCCCAAAGCCCGTTCGAAAAACGGACGGTCGGCAATGCGGGGCCCCCAAACTGGGCCGCCCCACCATCGAAGAAATCTCCAACACGAGAAAAGCAACATAGCCCCTTCACCTTATTCCCACTCTTACCTCCCTTCACTTCCCCCCCAACCCCCGCTTTGTCCACACACCATTTTCCCCCCCGCCTCTGTTCTTGGCCTCTTCCCATTCTTCTTCATACATTTCCTCCTCCCTTCTCCTCCCCACATTCTTCCTTTCAGCCCTCCGCCCACCCCTTTTCCTCCCACCTAAAAACCTTCCTTTCTTTTCGCCTCTCCCTCTTCTCCTACTCCTCTCCAGCGTATCAATCACCTCTCTCCCCGCCTTTAACCTTCCTCCATCTTCCTCTCACCCATTCCTTTCCCATCCCTCCCCCCACCCCCCCCCCCCCCCCCCCCTGTATGCGGTTCCCACCAGGGCCACAAACTCCACAGGCATCGCGAACATCGCCCCACGTGGTCGGAAACCAAACCATTTTTTTTTGAAGGACGCCTAACAAATAGTTAATAAATCAAAGGTTCTTGTCATAAGACTTAAAGGGACCGACAGAAAGAAGGACATATAGACCGAACGCCCCTTGCTTGATAAAAAATTGCAAACACGAAAGCATATTCAAGATCCGGAACAAATAAGTTAGACAATATACCTCGTCCCGCACGATATGGATAACCTTACACCAAGGACAGACACTTGGCTTTACTCGGACTCCGCTGCTGATGATACAGGACAATAACCATACGATGGACGGACGATTCAGAAAAGTAAAGTAATCAACACACAGGCTGAGATTACATTAAACGAAAATTGTAAACTGACAAAACAGGACACAAACATTACAAACGCAGGAAAAGTACGGAAATACCTTAGAAACTTTCCCTACCAAATATAAATAGAACAATTCACCGGACAGAAAAAAATAGGACTGATAGGACACATTAGAAAAACATCTCCACAACCATCGGTTGGAATTGACAAAACTCAGAGACAAAAATAGAAACTAGAGACAACGCTCTTACAAAAACAACGAACAAAATTTTGATGCACGGAAACAGCAATGTGTCTAACACAATGAAATTACGGAAACAGTAATGGGACATAGCTAAAATTATTAATTGTAACATGGATAATAATAATAAATAAAAGAAGAAAATAAAAAACAAAAAAAAAAACCGCCGAAAAACTACAACAAATATTGATTTGAAATACAGAGATCATCCTAAGAAGAATCAAAAGTTAGTTACTAAGGAATTTAAGAAAAAGATTGTAATACTTATATACTTAACTGGAAACCACTATTATAGTTAAGGTAAGAAATTAAGAACGAAAAACTTCGTACCTCCGTTTTCTTTTTCAACGGGGAGGGAATGTTATCGTCAGACATGACTTATAACTATATTATATTATATTATATTAAATATAGTTTTTAATAAATTAGTAAAGTCATTCTATTATACAAGCATTTGAGAAACGTTCTCACGCTCTCCGCGAAGCGTTATTCGCAAAAAAAGACGCAAACGCGATGAATATAAGCGTTACGCCGACGACGAAAACCCGCGGATCGCAAGCGAAAGAATCAACCTGCTTCGCTGAACTAGACTAAAAAGGTGGGAATAAAAAGAGCAAGAAAGAGTTCTATACATCTTCCCGAAAGATGTAGAAAAAGTACCCCCACACAAGTAGAAGCGAGGGGGACAGGAGGCAGCGAGGAGAACGGGATCGATGGGAGATCGATGGACGGAGAGGATGAAAGCGAATTGGACCGAAGTGAGCAGGAAGGAGAGGGGAGGGGTCACGCGCCAGAGGAGAGACCGTGAAGGCCCAGGAAGGCCGGATGGAAGAGTCAAGCTGACGGTAGCTGTCGTGAGCGCAAAGGGAATTGTCGACCTAGGGAGGAGCAGGATTGCGAAAACTCGCTGACGGAGGACTGAAGGGATCAGACCCCCGAGGAGGAGTAGTACGAAAGGAAGAGAAGGGAGGGGAGGACGGACCAACAGGAGGAATGGTGGAGGAACGGAAAGGGGATGGATAGGGAAGGAAGGAAGGTGAGAAAGGAAGGAGGAGGAGGGAGGGAGGGCCCAGGAGGAGAGAGAGGAGGAGAGGAAGGGGAGGGGGGAGGAAGGGGGAAGACCACCGCGAACGGAAAGCGAGGCGCCGAAGTCAGTTCGACTGAACGAAAATCCAAAAGTCGAGTCGCGAATTAGAACATAACTAGGAGGTCGAAAAGGACAAGCGCAGAATCAGAATATAAAACTACTCAAACTTGTAATCCGATATCGGAGGGCGGGCACACCTAAACCTACAACACCCAGGTGGATATACATAATTAATCCAATCAGAAATAAGCGAAAAAAGATTTATTCAAAATAAACAAGCGAAGTTAATCAAAGGGAGACCGACCGCCGATCCTAGGGACCTTATCTCAGTAGACTGAGACCCCAAAATTTTCCGGTGCTCCCGGAGGCACAACAATCTTAAGAAAGGACCTGTTCCCCGGAAGACCAAATTTTCAAAAAAAAAACATATATTTTGGGGGCCCAAAAGTGCAAAAAAGCTATTTTGATGCGCAAGGTCGTTGTGAAGGATAGCAAGGGGGGGGAAAAAGTTAAAAAAATAAATTGCCCGTTTTTTAGGGGTGGGGGCCCCCAAAAACGGGGATAAAAAAAAGCCCCCGCCTATGGGGCGCTAACCGTCAAAAAAATTATTCGGCATGGGGCGACCTCAACGGGGAGTGGATCGCCTACTTGTCGATTTTGCGCCAAGGGGGGAAAAAGCCCCACGACCAAAAAATCCCCGTCGATCATCAAGGAAATGCGGGAAGGGGGTTTTTATAAATTTAAAAAAGGGGGGCCCCCCAAAATTATTCAGTTTATCCCGGGGCCCCTTTACAAAACATTGAAAAAAAAAAAGTCTATCAATAAATTTGGATTATTCGAGGGGGGAAAATTGAAATCGGCGATTTGGTACCCCTTTTAAAAGAAAGTGGGGCCCTTTAAAAAGCTTATGTCGCGTTTGTACAGATTATGACGCGAGATCCCCAAAATTTTGCCGGGTTTTTTAGCGCTACCCCGAGGCGGATACCAATCCCCTCAACAAATTGACCTAAAAAGGGGCTTTAAAAAATTTAGGGCCCCAAAAGAAAGGTTGTTTAAAGCTACTGCGTTAGAAAAGGATGTCAGCGTTGGAGACGCGATTTTTAAAAAGTTCATCGCGGGGGGTAACGAAATTTAGAAACAAAAAATACAAACCCGAATTAGCGGCTTTGAAAAAGGGTTTTTTAAAAAACTTTAAAAAAAAAGGGGTGATACGACTAAAAAGTTTTCCGGGGGTGGTTGCAAAAAAACGCTACGATCAGCGTGCTCCCCAAAAAAAATGAGGGGGAACAAAAACGATTTTGGAAAAAGGTGGGGGGACCGCAACCGTTACTCGGGTTTTCGAACATGTAAAACGGGGGTGCAAAAAGATCTACAAACAAGCCTTTTAAAAGGGTTTCAACCCAAAACTTTTTCAACAAAATCAATAAGGGGGGCGAACAGGTCAAGAAAAAAAGGGTTTCGATCAATAAAAAACGGGTCAGAACGTTTTTAAAAAAAGGGGCAAATGGTCAAAGGGCTTTTCGAATGGATAAAAAAGAGAGTGAACAACGCTTATAACGACTACCTAATCAAAAAAAAACCCCCGAAAAAAAACGTGGCACAACTAAAAAGAATCCCGAAAAACGTGGAAACGAACGTAAAAAAAACCCGGAAAAAACCTCAACAACGGGCCCAAAAAACTAAAAAAATCCCGAAAAAATGGGGCCCACAATAAAAAAACCCAAGAATCCCGAAATAAGTGGCACAAAACTTTAAAAGGAAAAAAAAGGGGGAAAAATTTTAAAAATAACAACGAGAAACAATTTAGAGGAGGCCCATTTGGGGGAAAACGGGTTCAGGTCACGAGAAAAATTTCCTCGAAGACTTTGTCATAGTAGGGGAAATACGATGATCTTAAAAAGCCGACTTTGTCAGATGCGTCCTCCCCCCCGTTTCAACAGAGGTTACCAAAAATTTCACCGTCATCGATGTTTTGGGAAAAGTATTTGGGGGCTGTACCATAAAGAGAAAGGGGGAAAGGAGACAGCTGACGCAATTGCTGGGGTTTAATCGAGATGAAAAGAGATGCCGAAAAACATGCAAACTAAAAAAGGGAAAAGGAAATTTTTTTTCAAGCCGTGTGCAAAACTTTTTTCGAAAACATATTTTTAAACCAAATTTCATTTTTGGTTTTTTTAAAAGGGGTTCGGTCGCGAGCGATTCAAGAAACGCTAAAGAAAAACAGGGGAAAATTTTTTTACGCGAGGGGACTTACAAGGGGTTTGACATGCTCCCAACGCCTCGTATGGGATAAACGGACCCCCGCATCAAAAACGATTGGTATGGGGCCCCCCCCGGGACTTACCCCCGACGCCGAAAGACTTTTGGGTACCGTGTACAATTTTAAAAAATCGCGGGCCCGGAAAAATTTAAAGTAGGTGACAAGTACGCGTCAGCAAAAACAAACAACTTTTGAGAAGGGGATCACCCCAAAAATTTGGCCCCCAGGTTTTTAGATTTTAAAAAAGCGCATACTAATCCCCTAAAAATTTATCCGGATTATCGCAAAAACATCTTTCCCGGGAAACGTTTTACGGGGCAAAGAAATGAAAACCCCCCAAATTTTCCCCGGGGGGGTAAAAACCCCGGGGGGAAAAATTTCTGCCGGGAAAAGGGGGGACGGGGGGTTTAAAGTGAAATGGTTTTGGGGGGGCAGTTCGCACAACCTTTTGGGGGGCATAAAAAAAAATGTTTTTAATGTATATTTATTTTAAACATTGATAATATACTTTATATTTTTTACAAAAAAAATATAAAAAAATATAAAAAATTTTATAACAAAAAATATATTATTTAAATTTCCCTTAAACATCCTTACAATATAGTATAAAATAAAAAAATAAAAAAAATAAATATAATAAATTAATAAAATTAAATATAAAAATTAAAAAAAATAAAAAATAAATTTTTTTCAACGGTATTTATTTAATTTTCCCCACGGCAAAAGGGGGTTTGGGCGACCCCCGGGCGACATACCCCTTGTCGTCGTAGGGGGGGCTTTTGAGCAATTTTTTTCTCCCCTGATGGTATACACTTTTTTTCAAAAATTTTTTTTTAAAAGACGGGTGCGGTCATTTCCAAAATTTTTTTTAAAAGTGGGGTAAACGTGAAAAATTTTAAAATACGGGGCTAAAACTTACTTTTTAAAATTTTTTCCCCTTTTAAAGTCCCCCTTTTTTCCGTCCCCCCCAAAAAAATTTTTTCTCTAAACCTAACGAATTCGGGGCATTTTTCGCACCGTTTTTTCATCTTTCATCAGACCCGGCAACTTTCTTTTTCGCGGCGGTATTCCGTACCATTTTTTGCAGGGGGTAATCGTGGTTAAAGAATCAGGGTTTTTTGCGTTTCAAATTTTATAGACACCTGGTTTAATTTGATATTTAAAAAAAACCCTGTGGTTTTACATTCTTTACAATTTCAAAATTTTAAAAAGGGGGAATATATTTTTGATGAAATTCATAAAAAAATTTTAAAAAAAGTCGAGTATGCACTGCCACCCTAGATTGGTTTGTAGAATTTAACCCTTTTTTTTGCATAATTCATTTCAACCCAATTTTTCCGAAAAAATTTGTACATGAAAATTTTGGGGTTTTTTGATCATTCCTTTTCCCATGTATGTCCGTCCTTTTGTTAAAAATTTTAAAAATTAAAATGATGGAAAACCCCCTTTTCCCTGTCTTCCCCCAAAAACCGCATTATTTTTTTAAAAATTTTTAAAATTTTTTTTAAAAAAAATTTTTTGCTGGTTCTAAAAAATGTTTTTTAGTTCGATGTGTTTTTGGGGGTAAGCGGGGGGGGGAATTGTAGTAGGGGTATTTTTTTAGCCCTAAGCCGTTTTGGGGGGTGCAAATGTGTGATTACGATAGTGTTAATAGCGCTTTTTATGCAAAACGTAGCGAGGGGTTATACCCCGCTTTTGGTGTTATCCCCGGCGGGCCAAAAAAATTTAAAAAAAAGTGGGTCATGAAGATGTTCGGATAAATTTAAATTTACTTCGAGAACAAACCCCCTAGGACAACCGCGCACACCAGACTCACCAGTACACTACGGGTAAAGAATAAAGAAAATGAAAAGAGCTAGCCGATATCTTGCCCGACAGCCCCCAAAGCCCGTTCGAAACGGCCGGTCGGCAATGCGGGCCCAACAACTGGGCCCACACAGCGAGATAATCTCAAACACGAGAAGAATAGCGGTTCCCACCAGGGCACACACTCCACATGGACATCGCGAACAATCGAACACATGGGAACCAACATTTTTTTTTTTTTGAAGACGCAACATAGGAAAAAATTCCAAAGGTGTCTAAGACAAAGGGACGACAGGAGGAACATATAGACCGAACGCCCCTCTTGCTGAGAAAAAATTGCAAACGAAAAAGCATATTTACAAGATGCAGGACAAATGTAATGTTAGACAATATACCTCGTCCCCGCACGATATGGATAACCTTACACCAAGAAGACACTTGGCTATACTCGACCTCCGCTGAACAGACAATAACCATACGATGCGACGGACGATCAGAAAGTAAAGTAATCAAAAACACAGGCGAGATTACATTAAACGAAAATTGTAAACTGACAACAACAGACACAACATTACAACGGCAGGAAAACTGTACGGAATACCTTAGAAACTTTCCTACCAAATATAAATATAACAATTCCACGAGACGGAAAAATAGGACATGATCAGGACACATGAAAACATCTCACAACATCGTTTGGAATTGACAAACTCAGAGACAAAATAGAAACTATAGACAACGACTTACAAAACAACGAACAAAATTTTTATGCACGGAAGCAATTTGTCTACACCAATGACATTTACCGAACCGTAATGACAGTAGCTACAATATTCATTTAACATGGATAATAATAATAAAAGAAAAAATAAAAACAAAAAACAACGAAACTACCAAACCAATCTGGACTTCGAAAATTACGAGACATCTAGAAGAAGTCAAAGTACTAGAATTAAGAAACGATTGTAATACTATACGGTAACGAAAACCATATTAATTTAACGTTAAGAAATTAAGAACGAAAAACTTCGCCCCCCCCCCCCCTACTCAGTTTTTCTTTTTCAAGGGGAGGAATGTTATAGTCCGAATGACTTAACTATATTATATTATATTATATAACATAGTTACTAATAAAGTAGTAAGTCCAGCTATTATATAATATTTGAGAAACGTTCTCACGCTCTCGTCGAAGCGCTTATCGCGAAAGACGGCAAACGCGATGAAATATAAGCGTTACGGCCGAAACCCCGCGGATCGCAAGCGAAGAATCAACCTGCTTCGCTTCTGCACCTAGCTAAAAGTCGTGTGAATAAAAATTAGCCAATGAAAGAGCTTCTCTACATCTTCCCCCGAAAGATGTAGAAAAGAGCAGGAGAACCACCGCGAACGGAAGCGGAGGCGACGAAGTCAGTCGCTAACGAAAATCCAAAAGTCAAGTCGCTAATTAGAACCTAACTAGGAGTCGAAGACAAGCCAGGCATACTAACTATCGCCTGTAATCTGATTATCGAGAGCGAGCACACCTACTAATCACCCAGGTGGGATTATACATAATTAATCCAACTCAAGAAATAAGCGAAATAAAGATTTATTCAAATACACAAGCGAAGTTAATCAAAGTGGAGACGCCCAGCCGATCCTAGGATCCTCATCCTTCAGTCCGACTGAGAACCCAAAATTTCCGGCTTCCCGGAGGACACAACATGAAGTTACAGTTACAGTTACTTTTTTTCGGTAACTATAACTTAACTTCGTACTTTTTTTCCATCTGTAACTGTAACCTGTAACTTAGTTACATTTTTTTTAGTAACTAGTAACTATTTTAATAGTTACTTTATTAGTTACTTTTTTTGGAAACATGCGTCGTAAAGTATTGTTTCATATATAGAGAAGCCGTTTATTAATTAAATTAAATGTTTGAGTAACATAGCGATATGGATCTTCATAGGATTGGTAAGTCTTACCTAAAAGTGTCATTTTGGTGTACATAAAATAATAGAACACATAATGAAGATCGAACCCAATGCACCAGTCAAGATAATTTAAAAAAGTCTTAAATGTAATACTTGAAGTATCGATTTGCTTGCGACTTTGCGATTACCATTTAGTACCGTACGATAACGATTTTAACTGTTTATATAAAGATCATTCATACATTGATGTTAATTGCAAAGTCGCAAGCAAATCGATCAATATTACATTCAAGAATTTTTTTAAATACTTGACTGTAATTGTGCATAAAATGTAAGCTCCTTATATTTAAAACAATGTATAGATTATTTTTAAAAAGTAACTGAAAAGTAACGACTCGTTACTTTTAGAGTAACTGAACTGTAACGAGTTATTTTTAAAATCGGTAACTTGTAACTGTAACTAGTTATTTGTCAATGAAAATAACTGTAACTGTAACTAGTTACTTTTACAAAGTAACTTTCCCAACCCTGATGTATACATATATTATTAATGTATATGGAGGCATTTCAAAGTGTTTAATGATCAATCAAAATATAAATGAATAAAAATTTCTTTATTCTGATACATGTTTTAAAGCATTGCAATGTTTTCCTGATCGCAATCAAGTTTCGAGATAGATGTTTAAAGCGCCATTATTTTCATTATGAATTTTTTATAAAAAGATTCAAATATAATTTCATCATGATTCTTAATTTCGACTTATTTTGACTTCATCCATTTCACTCTCAAAGAGAGGAGGAGGATCTTCTGTGGTGAGTATAGTCGTGTATTATACCACATTTCGTACTAATCATCATTTTTTGTAAGGACGTTTCGTCGTTCAACGGGATTATAATACAAAACAGCGCTAAGTATTTTTGTAACAGACATTTTTTTACTTTTATTTTTTTACTTTATTTTTAATTGTAAATGAAAATGTTGATTTGAATTTAAATTTTTAAGTTCCTAAAGTAATTTTTGTGCCTATGATTACCTTTTGGAATAAGTTTAAATATATGCTGAATTAAATAATTATTTAGAAATAAATAATTATTTTTAGCATATCTAGTATCTAAATATTTTATAAAAAAATATAAAACTAAGTCACAAATGTTGAAATTCCAGTTTAAATTAATTACATAATATTCATGTTATTTAAATTATAAAGATGAATAAATATATATATATATATTTACTGAATTTGTTTGTTATTGTTATCTATTATAAACGTTTTAAAATAAAGCAGAATAATTATACATTTGATCATTCTAAGAAAAATTTATCTAAATATTATATTATTATGTGTGTCACTTACTAGTGCAACTTTTTGATTTGACTCTTTTTGATTTGCTAAATATTTTATCCCTTTTTTCTAGTTATTTCATATAATTATTAGCGCCAATTTTTTTGATTTCACTACTTTTTGTGTAATATTAATTTTTTTCTAGTTATTATTAACAAAAATAAAATATAATTTATACATATAATTTTTGAGAAAATATTTTGATAATGAGTAATTTTTGCAAAGAATTATTTTGGCTATAAAGAATTGTTGAGAAGGTTATATTTTTCTATGATTATAAGCAACTATTTTGCTGACGAAAGATATAACTTAGCGCTTTTTGAACATCGAGAGAAAGCGGAAAAAGGTCGAGGGGAGAACGAAAAGGCGGAAAAGCGAGAAAAAAGGCGAGAGAGGAGAGGGGGAGAAACGGAGAGGGGGGAGAGGCGGGAAGGCGAGAAGCGAGAGAAGCGAGAGAGGGCGAGAGAGGGCGGAGAAAGCGAGAGAAGGGAGGAGGACGGAAAGAAGGCGGAAACAGCGTAGAAAGCGAGGGGAGAGCAAAAAAAACAGAGAGAGGAGAGAAGCGAGAGGAGCGAGAGGAGCGCGAGAAAAAGCGGCAGAAGCAAAGGGAGCGAGAGACAGCAGAGAGGGCGAGAGAGAGCGAGAGAGAGCGATACAAAAGCGGATGAGAGCGAGAGAAAGCGAAAGAAAGCGAGAGAGAGGCGGAGAGAACGAGAGAGAGCGAGAACAGCGAGAGAAAGCGAAAAAAACCGAGAGAGAGTGAGAGAAGACGAGAGGGAGCGAGAGAGAGCGAGAGAGGCCGAGAGAACGCGGAGAGAGAGCGGGAGAGAGCGAGAGAGACCGGAAGAAAGCGAGGAGAAGCGAGAGAGGGACAAAGGAGAAGGGGGAAAAGAAAGAAACAGCGAGAGAAAGTGAGAAAGAGCGAAAAAACAGAGAGAGAGCGAGGGGACGACGAGGAGGAGCGAGAGAGACGCGAGAGAGAGTGGGAGAGAGCGAGAGAACGCGAGAGAGAGCGGCAGAGAGCGAGAGAACGCGAGAGAGCGGTAGAGAGCAAGGAGAGCGGAGACAGCGAGAGAGAAAGCATGAGAGAGGGCTGAGAGAGAGCGAAAAAAAGACGTGGGAAGAAGCAAGAGAGAAAGGTGATGAAGTGAAGAGGTGGGAAGAGAGAGAGGGGAGAGAGAGGGGAGAGAAGAGGAGAGAGAGAGAGTGAGAGAAGCCAGAATTTATTTTTGTTTGGTGCTAAAAGGTTAAGCAGCTGAGGAAAATGTCACTATACTAGGATGGGTGACCGCGGATAAGGTTAAAGCAGCTTCGGACAGAATCACTTTGTCGGGAGGGTGATCGGGACAAAGTACGACGCGTTCTTAAAAAAAAGGACACCTTTTCGACCAAAAAATAACTTGAAAAATTCATATCTCCGCAACCAATAGAAGCTATTTGTTCCTTAAGGTCTTTTATTTTATCGGGGAAAAAAACGCGCTTTCGATTTATATGGTCATCTTTGAAAAATTGTTTCCGTTCAGAATATTTCAAAATTTTTGGGTTTTAGGTTACGAAATCGTGTTACGTCGGTAAAAGGTACCCCAGTAAAACGTCCTACGGATAATTTTCGCCTTTTTTTCGATATTTCCCCTTTTTCGAATCTTTCGATATTTTTTTTTTTTTTTGTGATTGTATTTTTAATTGACGATAAAAGATATAACTTTGCGGGGACGCTACCGGTCCCTGATATACTCGACCTATAAAAAAAAAACCTAAACTTTATTTGCAATTTTATGGGAAAAACCGATGATTTTTTTCCCTCTTATCCAAAAACATAATTAATTTTAAATACGCTAGAAATACAAGATGCATCCCAAATCGAGAGGAACTTGAGTACGAAACCAATATTTAGCTTTTCGAAGGATTTGATTTTTATGGAATCTCCCCTAATTTTTTGATAAAATCAGTCCGCAATTGTGCATTTGTTTTTTAAAAAAAGTCATCTTCCATAAAAAAGGTCCTTTGAAGCCATTTGTGCGGGCCTTTTAAAGCGTAGATTAATACATAAAAAAATGATTTTGCAGGGAGCATCACAAAGAATTTTTACCAACCTTTCTTTTATTATTTTTTATTTATGTTAAAACCATTTGTTCAAATGTGAACTTGTTTAAAAAAAGTTTTAAAAATTTGGGTTTCATAGGGCTGGGTTTCCTTTTTGTCGGATATACCCCAACGCAAAAGGGTTAGATTTTTATAAGAGATTAGATTATGGAGATAGAATAGGCCAGAGTTGACTTTTGAAGAATTAAAATATCGGTAACCATCAAGTTTTTGTTAAAAAGGTAATACTATTTTACATTTTTCATCAAATGGGTTTTTTCATATTTAAAAAAAAAAATTTAATTTTCCCAAAGGAGTCCCTTTCTTTCCAATGTGACATAGAAAACCGGAGGAACACTTTTTAAATTAATGGACATGAACTTGGTTTTAAAAAATCACTGCTGAAAAAATTAAATATTCAACATGAAGTGCTATATAGTTATACGTAGTTTTAAGGTTTGATGGTATTGAACGGTATTAAATAATATATCTATACACCATATATACTTACATGGCCAGGATCTCGAACGTCAACCACCAGGCAGAACATTGCTTCCAGTTATGAAATAAAGATTGAAATTTAAAAATTGAATTATAAAACGACTTATAAAACCTCAATAAAGCCCAACAAACACAATGTCTGATTATTATATTGGGTATTCTTCTTCATATACGCAAGCTCCTGAGCCGAAAACGCCGCGCTCCCTAGTTCACGCGTATCAACTGTTGCTAAACGACACGAGCGGTGATTATTATAGTTCCTTGAAAAAAAAATATTGGAAACATGTATGAGAATATTTGTGTTATATAAATATGTTACAATAGAATTTTTTTAAGTCACCACGGGTGTGAAATATTTTTTTCCGACTGTCGCCAAAAGATTAAATTGAGTACATATATGTATAAAACACGATTAGTGATAAATATTTCAATTAAATATGTGTACATTTTTTGAATAAAATATGAAACCTACTTTGTTTACTTAACTATGTTTGCATGAAACGTTAAAACAAAAATATTTCAAATATGATAAATTTATTAAAAAATATTTAAAATTCAGTGATTTATTAATGTTATAACGTACTTTATGTGAGTAATGTATATATACGGACTTATTTATAATGAAGACTATGATACGTAACCTGATATTTACTAAAAAGCTTTTGTGCCTTTATTATTTCAAAAACGTTGATGCAACACAATAGTACACAAACCATTGTACAAACCACCAATATATAAAAATCTGCAATGCAGGTAATATTTTGAATATGTTACAAAGTAAATGTTCATATAAAACGTTCATAGAAATAATATGAAATAAATGTTTCAGGAATGTAACAAATGTAAACATTGCTGTGTAATGTCTCTGAACGTTACAACACCTAAACATCCCAAATGAAACGTTATGGAATGTTTTAAATAGATGTTTATTGAGTAGCAAATGTAACAGTGCTGTACTGTCTATAAGGTTACAAACAAAAACATCCCAAAATGAAACGTTGATGGAATGTTTTAAACTAAATGTTTTAGTGCAAGTCGCAAATGTAACAATGCTTGTAATGTCTCTGACCGTTACAAACTGAACATCCCAAATGAAAAATGTTTCTAGGATGTTGCCAAAACATTCTTTCCTAACATTCAAATTATCGATATAACAGCCCCAAAGTTCCATCTTGGCCCAACAGTGCATGAATGTTGCAATTTGAATGTTATTTTGAAACGTTTTTACGAAACAGTTCATAAAACATATTTATGAAACGTTTCAAAATTTGCTAATATTATTGCCGAAATGTAAATCCCCTGTAGGTTTCATGTGTAGGCGGGTATATATATATATAATTTTTCTTTATAAAATCAATATAAATCAATGTTTACAAGCAACTATTATAATAAATATCATTATATTTAAAAGACATCTAATAGATATAAATTTTGATTTAAACACCTTTTATACTGCGAATGATGCCAAACCCGCCTTACCGAACCAAATATTTGAAACATCGTTCGTTTATAACAAAATCAGCAGGAGTAATACAATATAGAATATAATATAAAAAAATATAAATTTACATAACTTCAATGTATAATAATTAGAAGTTTTATAAAATGTCCTTATTTTCTGGCTTCTTCATGAAGCATATTTCATAATGGTGTTTTAGTTTTACAATTCGCTATTTTCTCGTTTTTCTACATATATTTGTAATTTCATTATTTTTACTAGAAAACCGTTTTGTAGAAAGAAGTTGTTGATCTATCGTTGTCTCTCTGTATATGCAGATCATGTGGTTTGTTATTGTGGTTTTATTGTTATTTGTTGAAAATAATTTTTAAAATGATTTTATTCTTTATGAGTCCCTTGATTATAGATATGTATATTGCCATAAATTCGTTATAATTCTTTTCTTTTAAGTGCATCTCTTTTGCTATTTTTTATTTGTGTCTATATCTTTGTTAACAGGTTATTAACTATCTACATCTCTTTTCCATACTTCTCCAAGTGTTCAGTATTCTTCTCTCGTAGACTAATACTGATTTTTCTAATTTGTTTGTCTTTATTTCTTTAATTTGTTTTGGTATGTTTCAAAATCCATTTATAACCGATCAATAACTTTGTCAAATAAATCTGTTTAGTGCTTTAATGAAAAAATGAACTAATATATTATTTAATGCATTAAAATTATGTTATATCTTTGATTATCATAACTATAAAATAGAAGATATATAAAGATTGTTGTGTGCCCTCGGGCAGAGGACACTTAAGGGTCGCGCCAAATGGGATGGGAATCCGGGGATGTCAGGACTTGTCGGGTTGTGTAGACAAGGCACTACACTTTTGTATTAAAATTTTCTTTATTCAACTCTAACCCACTTGGTCTTTATTTATTCCATATTAATACACTGAAGCTTATTCGTGTGTGCGGCAACTGACTTTCTATTACTCCGCGTATCGCGCACAACTGCGAGTCGATTTGCTAGTGCGCGCGCGTTTAGCGAGATCGTGTTAGAGCGTATATGTGTCTGGAACTGAGCGAGATTGTCGCGTATCTACTCTCTTTTTATATCGTTGTTTTTGGAGTTTTCCCGATAGGAAGGCGGGTTGCCTGGCAACAGGTTTCCCTGGTCGAGAATCTAGGTCACGCGAAGCAGATTCAAAGTCCGTCTGCTTTGCCTTGCACGTTGATCAATTTTCTGTTCCGCGTTATCTGCATTGTACTGCTTTTAACGCGGTCATATCTGTCGTTAATTCTGATTTCGCGTTATACTCGCATTGTATGCGTTTTTAACGCGGTTCATTATCGGTGTAATTCTGATTCGCGTATACCTCGACATTTCGTTATGCGTTTTGTAACGCGGGTAGTGGTTTCGTAAGTGCAGGATGCAATTTTACGAGTACCCCATTTCTTAAGTAAGTAATTGAATAGTTATATCTATTGTATATCTTTGGGGGGGATATAAAAATTTTATTAAAGAAAAATGCAATTTTATATTGTGTTTCTTAGTATTTATAAATGTTTTTATAACATAAAATATTACACAAACAATTAAGTATGTAATGTTTTCTACTATTTAAAATTTTTTGTGAATTTAGCCAATTCATAGCCCAGTTTTATAATTAAGAGGGAATTGCGAACACAAAACAGATGATGATCTACGGTTACTTGCATAATGGATTGAAAAGCATGGTCCTCTCATAAAAAATAATACGAGATTATAGTCATCCGGTTGTACGAAATTTTTCCGATGGTCCTAGAAATATTAATTGAATTGAGATTGATTGCTTACCTATTACTTATATACAGAAACATATCCCGATTTTACGATGTTGTATTCCATTGTATGCGCAAATTCAAGCAGAAATCAAAACTATATTCTTTCAAGAGGATAGTTGGGATTATCTTCAATAGGCCAACAATTGATAAATATCGATCATTGACTCATTTAGACTTATTACTCGTAGTCATGTGTACACACACATTACACACAATTGATATTATTTTATATTTGTGTCTATTTTATCATTATCGTATATAAAATCTGAATATTCATATAGATAATTATATGTTTTAAAAGTTGTGTAATGTTCGGCATTATTAACTATATAAAAACGTTTATTTTAAAATAAATAAACACCGGGTGTCTCACCTAGTAATATGTGATATATGTATGTTATTAATAAGTAGTAATTTTTTAAAATTTAATTTTTTTTGTCCCCAGGCTTTAATGTTTATATTTTGTTATTGCAGTTTTATTCTTATTTTTTAAACATTTTTTTAGATAGGTTTTAAGATTCGTAAGATTTGGAGAATATTTTTGACGCGGACTAAACAACTTTTTTACCTTTTTTAAATGAAATTTTTATAAATACCAAAAAAATTATGGTTCATTAAAAAAATTCCAAAAAAGAAAACCAAAAAAAAACTGTTACATAAGATTCCCTAAACGTTTTTAATAATTATAAATGATAAAGGGCAAATGTATTTACATTTCTAAGCATTTAAATAATAACAATTTAAAACAGACCATTTTATAAAATATTTATATAACAAAGTTTCTACTTTATGTTGATTAATATTTTCAATATTGCTCTCTAATAATTTATTAGAAGAAATAAGACACAATGTGAATGTAATACGTGATTGCAATTTTCCAAATTATGTAAGCGATGATCTAATCGGTACTATAAAACTTATTTTAATATATTTGTAAGATACCTAAGAACGATAAACTTTTGGAATGTTTTAATATTTATCAATTGAGATTTTCATTGAAATATTTTAATATAACTATGATGAAATATTCAATTGTAAATTATGAATTAATCAAAAACAAATACGTAAATGTATCATTTGAAATTAATTGAAACAATTTGAACATTGCTTGTTATATGTCATGTTTCGTGGGTTAACGTAAGGAATTTTCAAGATCTCTGTCAAGGTCAATGTAATATGAAGCATCATCTGTCTTTCTTAAAATCCTATGGTGTTGGTTTAAAAACATTTTTTCGTTTTTGGGAAGTTTAAACAAGTTTATTAAAGTCGTGGGAAAGGGGTTTTATTATCAAAAAATATCATGCCTCTTAAAAATTCTTTTTTAATCTGTAAGAAAAACCCCTTTGGTATTTAAAAACCCTTGTTTGTACAGAAATCCCATTAAATAAGAAATTTTGACTTATAAATATCTCGAAGTATATGGGAAAAATTTTCAGACAAAAGTTGTTTGGGTTAAAGGGAAAACAAAGTAGGCTTTTAACTTCGATTGGTATTCACCCATTTTGTGCATAAAAATCTTGAGGTAAGATTATTGAATAAAAAAATAAGTGAAGAATCAAAAAAATTTAAAAAAAAAAATAGAATATTTCTTTTTATAAAAAAAATTAGTTTTTTACAAAAAATTTTTTCAAATTTGATTTTAATTTTAAGAAATTTTAGGTTCACTGAAATGATGTTTTTTTTACAATAATAAAAAAAAAAATACTTTTTGGGCCCGTTTTCATGTGATTAGGGAATTACAATTTACTATAAAAAAAAAAAATTGAACAGATGAAATTTTCATTTTTTTTTAAAAACTGCATTTTTCTGAAGTTTGGGTTTAATTGTGTAATAATTTTGAAACTTGAAATTTTTTATTAAAAAAATTTATAATGTATTTATATAAATTTTTATTTTACAGATCCGGAAAAAAAAAAAAAAATTTAAACGGGGGCTAAAGGGGCTTATAAAAGTGCCTAAGCGCTGAATTAAAAACATCGGCTGCTAATAGCGCTGAAATTTTTGGGTTGCCCTAGGGCGCCTGATCCAATTACAAAAATTAATTTTGTTCGGCCCCATTACGTACCAAACTAAATTATTCGCTATTTTAGCGTTTTCGTTTTGTTAATAGCGGGGGGGTTTTTGGCTTGCCCCCCGGGGCCTTACAATTAGAAAAAAATTTTTGTTTTTTGGGGCTATTCACATTTCCCAAATTTTAAAAATATTCGCTTTTGGGAGCATTTTTTCTGCAATATCTCAGACCTTTCGCCGCTTAGGCCCCTCTAAAATTTGGGAAAAAACTATTTGATTTCTTGCATCACTAGAAGGGTTTCCCCAAAAAAAGCCGTATATTTTATAACTAAAACTGTCCCAAAAAAACTGAAAAAGGATCATCAGTGTCACAAGTTTCCCTTATGGCAATAAGGGAAAAAAATTTTGGCTTTCAAAGAATGGTTGACGGAAAAAGATGATAGACAGTTTCCATGCGCTACTCGAGAGCAATTCTGATTTTTTGCACCTCGACTTGTTGGTTTTACAATATTTCCCGATCAGATTGTTCCAAATGGGAAAAATTTAAAAAGAAACATTTGCAAATACTGCACAGTGATTTGGTGGTGGACATTTGGGTTTCTTGCCATTACGATTTTTAAAAACATTATTTTTTGATTCTCTGAAGGTGTCGTAATGCAAATATACATAATTTTAAGGAGAAAATTCGAATTTTTTTGGACAGATTTTTCCCTTTAAAGATTGTCCCCAAAAAAAACTAATAGTTTTTCCTAAAGTTTTAGTCGCCAAAAGGGGACGGTTTTAATTGTGGTCCTATGGCAATTTCGATTGTTACATTATTCTGTTTGGCGTAAATCCTTGCTCGTGACGTATAATAAAACGTTGCTAAGGGCCTCATTGTCCGAAAAGTTTTTAAAAAAAAAAATAATCATTTCCGACCCTATGATTTTAAAATTTTTTTCCCTTAAAAATACTCCGTTGGGGGGACCCTTGAAAAGACGAGAGGGGATGCACTGAGAAAAAAATTGCACGGGAGTAAAAAAATGAGGAAAAGCGTTCGAAAAAGAATCGAAAAAAGATGCTTTTTCTCACAAAAAAAAAATTTTAGAATCCTGCA
>NW_028190932.1:0-20000 GCF_048542155.1 Nylanderia fulva
TCCGTCGTTCTCTCGTACGCTTTACATAATAGCGTTAAACACAGCAGAGTGTCGCCGACCGGCTGAGCAAGACCGGCGGCAAATAAAATGGCACATACGAGCGTGTCGCGCGCGCGTCGGTGTTTCGGCATCGAACGCGCGCGCGCGCGAAAAAGAGCTAGCGACGAGTCTTCGGGCTCGCTCGCGAGTTACTCCCTTGCGAGTAACCGAACACGAAGCTCCCTGGTTGATCCTGCCAGTAGTCATATGCTTGTCTCAAAGATTAAGCCATGCATGTCTCAGTGCATGCCGAATTAAGGTGAAACCGCGAATGGCTCATTAAATCAGTTATGGTTCATTAGATTGTACCCACATTTACTTGGATAACTGTGGTAATTCTAGAGCTAATACATGCAAAACAGAGTCCCGACCAGTGATGGAAGGGACGCTTTTATTAGATCAAAACCAATCGGTGGCGGGCGGCTCGCCGTTCGTCCACCGTTTATTTTGGTGACTCTGAATAACTTTGTGCTGATCGCACGGTCCTAGCACCGGCGACGCATCTTTCAAATGTCTGCCTTATCAACTGTCGATGGTAGGTTCTGCGCCTACCATGGTTGTAACGGGTAACGGGGAATCAGGGTTCGATTCCGGAGAGGGAGCCTGAGAAACGGCTACCACATCCAAGGAAGGCAGCAGGCGCGCAAATTACCCACTCCCGGCACGGGGAGGTAGTGACGAAAAATAACGATACGGGACTCATCCGAGGCCCCGTAATCGGAATGAGTACACTTTAAATCCTTTAACGAGGATCCATTGGAGGGCAAGTCTGGTGCCAGCAGCCGCGGTAATTCCAGCTCCAATAGCGTATATTAAAGTTGTTGCGGTTAAAAAGCTCGTAGTTGAATCTGTGTCGCACACCGTCGGTTCACCGCTCGCGGTGTTTAACTGGCGTGATGTGGGACGTCCTACCGGTGGGCTTAGCCTCGCGAGGGGCGGCCCAACTAATATCCCGTCGCGGTGCTCTTTACTGAGTGTCGAGTCGGGCCGGTACGTTTACTTTGAACAAATTAGAGTGCTTAAAGCAGGCTACCTTCGCCTGAATACTGCGTGCATGGAATAATGGAATAGGACCTCGGTTCTATTTTGTTGGTTTTCGGAACCCCGAGGTAATGATTAATAGGGACAGATGGGGGCATTCGTATTGCGACGTTAGAGGTGAAATTCTTGGATCGTCGCAAGACGGACAGAAGCGAAAGCATTTGCCAAAAAATGTTTTCATTAATCAAGAACGAAAGTTAGAGGTTCGAAGGCGATCAAATACCGCCCTAGTTCTAACCATAAACGATGCCAGCTAGCGATCCGCCGAAGTTCCTCCGATGACTCGGCGGGCAGCTTCCGGGAAACCAAAGCTTTTGGGTTCCGGGGGAAATATGGTTGCAAAGCTGAAACTTAAAGGAATTGACGGAAGGGCACCACCAGGAGTGGAGCCTGCGGCTTAATTTGACTCAACACGGGAAACCTCACCAGGCCCAGACACCGGAAGGATTGACAGATTGATAGCTCTTTCTTGATTCGGTGGGTGGTGGTGCATGGCCGTTCTTAGTTGGTGGAGCGATTTGTCTGGTTAATTCCGATAACGAACGAGACTCTAGCCTGCTAAATAGGCGTACCCTATGGTATCGCGGAACTTTTGAAAGAAAATCTGCCCGATTTTTTAGAAGAAGTGCCACTATTTGAAAGAAATAAAATGTTCTTTCAACAAGACGGTGCTTGACCACACAACGCCAGGATTGTAACAAACTACTTGAACGAGCAGTTTCCTGGACGTTGGATGGGTCGGTATGGCCCGATACGTTGGCCCGCAAGATCCCCGGACCTTAATTCTCTTGATTTCTTTTTATGGGGATACTGTAAGGAATCAATATACAAAACGCTTCCCGAGAACGTCGACGACTTAGAAACCAGATTGCGATATGTAATTTGGAATATCGAAGAGGAAGTAATGGAGAACGTCCAATTAAATTTATTTAAACGCATGCGAGCTTGCATAAGGATGGATGGTGGTCATTTTGAGCACCTATTATAAATTAATCCGCTCTTTTCAGAGCGACCAAAGTCAATCCGCTCTTTTCAAAGCGACCAAAGTCAATCCGCTCTTGAAAGAGCGACCAATACATTTATACATGGAACATCTTGTTCGCAAAACATAATCATTTTTCTCACGTCTCGCTTAAAAAGAATGGGCAAAACGGGCGGATAATGTTAAGTCATTAAAAAAAATGTATTATAACGTAAAAAATTATAATACGTTATAATATGCCTTTTTTAATAACATAATTATTATACGTTTTAATACATGTCTCGCGTCAATCACATGTTCGGCAACGCCGCGTGATTGTTATCGTCTAGACGTGTCGCGAAGCGTCGCGACGCGTTGCGTCATCCGTCGCCGCAGTCTGTTGTCGTGTCCTTGCCGTGTAAACAATTGTCGTCCGCATCGAGTAACGTGTGCCTTTTTACAAGTAATTTTTAATAATTAATCGGTACACTGAGAGAATTTTCTCTTAAAATTTACCCTAAAAGTTATGGTAATTGTGAGACAATACGGTATGAAAAGAATTTTATTAAAATTTCTCTGATTAATATTTATCACATTAAAAATAATATCTATCACAATAAAATATGAAATATGTGTGATTAATTTTACTAAACTGTATAGTAAAATTAATCAAACATATTTTATATTTTCTTGTGATACATATTATTATTTTTAATATAATAAATAGTAGAGAAATTCTAATAAAATTCTTTCCACATTGTTGAAGATTCGTTCTTCGGATCGAATCCTCGAGGACGATCGAATTTTCTAGAATGTTTTTTTGTTAAATTCCTTAGTGTTTACGCCAAGGAAACACGTGAAACCAACGTGTACACTCGCCGCTAATTGGCGTGTGTACATCGCCTGATTTTCTGATGGTCCAATCGAGGACCCCGATCGGCTGCCGCCCTACGCGAGCTCCGAAATTCGCGCAGCCCTCGAGTCAGTCCTCGAGAGAGCGAGCGCCGAGAAACATAAGTCTCGGTACGCGACGAACTTGTAGAAAGTGAATAAACTAATTTATAAGAGTTTTAACAAGGCTCTGTAATATAAATATAAATTTAACGTATAAGACGGGCAACAAGAGCCAAATCGCGGATGACAATGCGTTATCCTAACGAAACTAAATAATTTTCCGTTAGAATTAAATACCGGTGCACAAGGCACCAAATTTTACTTGGACACGGCCAAGATTTTAAAATATGAAATAATCTCATATTTGAGATTTAATTTCAATACCCCCTTTAACCCCCCTACGGAAAATAACTGGCTTAAAAAATGCGTTTGTTTACCAACATTAATATATATAACAGAGAAAAGTATAGAATCGAAAGGATCTGAATAGCTCAGCTGGAAGAGCAGTCGCCCGGCAAGCGAAAGGTCTCGGGTTCGATTCCCGATTCAGCGATTTTCGGATCTATATTTTTCTCTTGCATTCATTTATTTATTTTCCGTAGGGGGGTTAAAGGGGGTATTGAAATTAAATCTCAAATATGAGATTATTTCATATTTAAAATCTTGGCCGTGTCCAAGTAAAATGTGGTGCCTTGTGCACCGGTATTTAATTCTAACGGAAAATTATTTAGTTTCGTTAGGATAACGCATTGTCATCCGCGATTTGGCTCTTGTTGCCCGTCTTATACGTTAAATTTATATTTATATTACAGAGCCTTGTTAAAACTCTTATATTTGATACACGCTGGCTTAAAAAATGCGTTTGTTTACCAACATTAATATATATAACAGAGAAAAGTATAGAATCGAAAGGATCTGAATAGCTCAGCTGGAAGAGCAGTCGCCCGGCAAGCGAAAGGTCTCGGGTTCGATTCCCGATTCAGCGATTTTCGGATCTATATTTTTCTCTTGCATTCATTTATTTATTTTCCGTAGGGGGGTTAAAGGGGGTATTGAAATTAAATCTCAAATATGAGATTATTTCATATTTAAAATCTTGGCCGTGTCCAAGTAAAATTTGGTGCCTTGTGCACCGGTATTTAATTCTAACGGAAAATTATTTAGTTTCGTTAGGATAACGCATTGTCATCCGCGATTTGGCTCTTGTTGCCCGTCTTATACGTTAAAAATCTACTATGTTAGGCAATATTCTCCTCTTCGGCGTGGTTTTCGAGCCAGGTATCGCATTTATGACTTTGTTATTCGACCCATCGCATTGTCGGTAGAATTTCGAAACATGTATAATTGTATTTGCGTGCTCGAACAGCCGAAAGAGGCGAATATTTGCTAAGGCTCAGTGCCTATTGAAAATTGAGAGCGTCTTTATAATTTAGAAATATTTACTCGAAAATTGTAAAAGGTTTTTTCACCTTCTGATTACTTGCCCTCGTTATTCGATCGCAAGGAATTATTGCATTGATCTCTTGTTTGATTTCTTGGTTGATTGAAAATTGATTTATTGTCTTCATCGTACGTTGAAGACTACCGTTGGCTATATTTCGCATATTCGCATACGTTCAAATGCGAGGCGGGCGGTATGTTTAAAATTGTCACGTATTTTCGGAGCGACGAAGCAAGGTTAATCGTAGAAATTGAAAATATTCGACGCCGAGATGTTATTCCGGTTGTTTTCGATTCCGCGAGCGAGGAATCTACAAAAACTCGCCTTTGTCTCGCGTTTCGGAGCGTGATGGGGCAATCGTCCGCGAATAGGATTTCAGCACGTGTGCCACGCGTCGATCGGATGAGCCTTAGCTGCCGAATTCCGCGAGGATCAAAAATGAGTCTACTCGAGGAGTCTGAACTGAAGAGACGTCTCCGTGTATATCAGCGAAAAGAGCATCGCGCGAATTTATCTCGTTCTAGAGCGAACTTCCGCGTTTTAATCTTGTCTGCGAGAGTTTTGAATAAAACTGCTTTGCCTCAAAAGTGAATTTCTCCACCTTTACAATTTTCTCCGCATCCAGTCTCCTTCGTATCTACGAGCCGACTTATAAATAAATAAATTTGCCTCTGCGCGGAAAATTAAAACAAATCGAAGGTTCTCGCACAACTTGTGAACTGCAGGACACATGAACATCGACATTTCGAACGCACATTGCGGTCCACGGATACAATTCCCGGACCACGCCTGGCTGAGAGTCGTTTTAGTACCCCTAAACTACTTGCGCCCGAAAAGCGCGCACGGCCACGACGCGGGCGACCAGAGAATGGCGCGCGCGTCGCCTGTGCTCTGTGCAACGCTTACAATGGGCGTACGAGCGATCGTTGGACGTTCGCCCGAGGTGTCTGTGCCGCGCCGACCAGCCGCGGCGCAAATCCTTGCGTCGTCTGAAATGACACACCGAAATAATAATGAGAAAGAGAAGCGCACAAGCGTGTAAAACGTTGGCGAACGCGCGCCCAGAGAATGCTGCGCGAATTAAGAGGGGGAGCGTGTTTGTGTATCCAAGTCGTGTGTGTACGCGAGAGCCGAGGAGAAATGGGATGAGAGTAAGAGCGCGCGCGAAGGGAGCAACAAACGGCCAAAAAAAGGGTCAGGGCGGTGAATGGCACCGCTTTCCCTAGAGCGGCGCGTGCGTCGTTGTCTCCCGAAAGTAGGTAGCGCATGTCTCACCGTCTCTCCTCTCAGTACATCACACAGACTGACCGACTGCTCTCGCACTCTGTGCCGCGTCTCTCGGTGCGATAGCGCTCGCGCGTCTTATGCCGAGGCGCCCTTGCCCGCACACATAACGGTATTACGGAGAAATATACGGCGCGTCGTCGTCCGGCGGAGAGAGCATTCGTAATCCTTTACCTCTTTACGGAGAAGGGTTTTGAATCGCGAGCCGACCGCGTGTCCGAGTCCACGAAATTTTCGTAAAGCAAAAAAAAAGGACCGGCGCGCCGCGTCGTGTACTCGTCGAATCGATTCCGCCCGAATTTCGTATATAAAAGAGAAAGGAGAGCCGAGAATTTCGAACCCCGCGATATATCGTCTCCATTACCACCAACGAGTGTGTGTGCGGTTAGCGCCCCGGCGATTTGCCTTCTCGCGTATTTCGTGTGCTGCCGCTGCTGCTCTCTCGTTCGACGCTCTCTCTCTCTCCCTCTTATAATATATATTATAGAGGAGAGACGACGATGAGCGACGCGGAGGAGGCAAACGGCTACGAAAACTCACTATGCGACGACCTCAGAGCAGGCGAGATTACCCGCTGAATTTAAGCATATTATTAAGCGGAGGAAAAGAAACTAACCAGGATTTCCTTAGTAGCGGCGAGCGAACAGGAAAGAGCCCAGCACCGAATCCCGCGGTTCCGCCGCAGGGAAATGTGGTGTTTGGGAGGATCCGCTTATCCCGAGGTGCCGCGTCGCGTCCAAGTCCATCTTGAATGGGGCCACTTACCCGTAGAGGGTGCCAGGCCCGTAGCGACCGGTGCGCGCCTCGGGAGGATCTCTCCTTAGAGTCGGGTTGCTTGAGAGTGCAGCTCTAAGTGGGTGGTAAACTCCATCTAAGGCTAAATACGACCACGAGACCGATAGCGAACAAGTACCGTGAGGGAAAGTTGAAAAGAACTTTGAAGAGAGAGTTCAAGAGTACGTGAAACCGTTCAGGGGTAAACCTAAGAAACCCAAAAGATCGAACGGGGAGATTCATCGTCAGCGGCGCTGGCTTCGCGTCGGTCGGCGATGTCCCGCGGAGTCCTTGCGGCTCGCGCGCGGGCACGCTACCGTGCGCCGATGTCCGGCGCTCGTCGTCGTGCACTTCTCCCCAAGTAGAACGTCGCGACCCGCTGGGTGTCGGTCTACGGCCCGGGTGCGGTGTCTGTCGCGTCGCCGGTAAAACGGCACGCGACAAACCCTCGGTCGCCCGGCCGGCTGCTCGGCGGTACGCGCAAGGTATCAGGCCGCACTATTCACGGTGCGTCGAGACCGTCGCAAGCGCGCGCCACGGTACTCGGAGGTTACGGACTTCGCGCCGTCCCCGGTCCTGGCCCGCTGTTGGTTACAGTACGGTACACCTTCGACAGGCCTGCGAACGTCTCCCGCGGTCTCGCGGGAGACCGATACCGGTCGGCGACGCTACTGCTTTGGGTACTCTTAGGACCCGTCTTGAAACACGGACCAAGGAGTCTAACATGTACGCGAGTCATTGGGACTTGTCGCGAGACCTAAAGGCGTAATGAAAGTGAAGGTCGGCCCTGGCCGTCGACCTAGGGAGGATGGGCCGCGTCGCGATGCGGCCTCGCACTCCCGGGGCGTCTCGTTCTCATCGCGAGAAGAGGCGCACCCAGAGCGTACACGTTGGGACCCGAAAGATGGTGAACTATGCCTGGTCAGGACGAAGTCAGGGGAAACCCTGATGGAGGTCCGTAGCGATTCTGACGTGCAAATCGATCGTCGGAACTGGGTATAAGGGCGAAAGACTAATCGAACCATCTAGTAGCTGGTTCCCTCCGAAGTTCCCCTCAGGATAGCTGGCACTCGGCCGTTCCGCACGGAACGCGCGCAAGTCTCATCTGGTAAAGCGAATGATTAGAGGCCTTGGGGCCGAAACGACCTCAACCTATTCTCAAACTTTAAATGGGTGAGATCTCTGGCTTTCTTGAATTATGAAGCCACGAACATCTTCGGATCAGAGTGCCAAGTGGGCCATTTTTGGTAAGCAGAACTGGCGCTGTGGGATGAACCAAACGCAGAGTTAAGGCGCCCAACTCGACGCTCATGGGACACCATGAAAGGCGTTGGTTGCTTAAGACAGCAGGACGGTGGCCATGGAAGTCGGAATCCGCTAAGGAGTGTGTAACAACTCACCTGCCGAAGCAACTAGCCCTGAAAATGAATGGCGCTGAAGCGTCGAGCCTATACTCTGCCGTCAGCGGCAAGTGGGGCGGCAACCGGGAGCGGGCGTTAGTCTTCTCTCGCGTCGTCACGAAGCCCTGACGAGTAGGAGGGTCGCGACGGTGAGCGCAGAAGGGTCTGGGCGCGAGCCTGCCTGGAGCCGCCGTCGGTGCAGATCTTGGTGGTAGTAGCAAATACTCCAGCGAGGCCCTGGAGGACTGACGTGGAGAAGGGTTTCGTGTGAACAGCCGTTGCACACGAGTCAGTCGATCCTAAGCCCTAGGAGAAATCCTATGTCAATGACGGCGTACAATATACTCGAGTGTCGAGAAATAATAATAAATATTATACGAAAGACACACGCCCGTCGGGCGAAAGGGAATCCGGTTCCTATTCCGGAACCCGGCAGCGGAACCGCATACAATTCGGGCCCTCGTAAGAGTGTTCGTCGGGGTAACCCAAAATGACCTGGAGACGCCGTCGGGAGATCCGGGAAGAGTTTTCTTTTCTGTATAAGCGTTCGAGTTCCCTGGAAACCTCTAGCAGGGAGATAGGGTTTGGAACGCGAAGAGCACCGCAGTTGCGGCGGTTTCCGGATCTTCCCCTCGGACCTTGAAAATCCAGGAGAGGGCCACGTGGAGGTGTCGCGCCGGTTCGTACCCATATCCGCAGCAGGTCTCCAAGGAGAGCCTCTAGTCGATAGAATAATGTAGGTAAGGGAAGACGGCAAATTGGATCCGTAACTTCGGAATAAGGATTGGCTCTGAGGAGTTGGGCGTGTCGGGCTTGGTCGGGAAGCGGGTCTGGCTGACATGCCGGGCCTGGGCAAGGTGAACGGTCGGCGTTCTCGCGCCGGTCCCGGGATCCGAGCTCGGTCCCGTGCCTTGGCCTCCCGCGGATCTTCCTTGCTGCGAGGCTTCCGTGGCGGCGCGAGCCGTCGTGGTCGTCCTCTTCGGCCGCCATTTAACGCTCAGCTCAGAACTGGCACGGACTAGGGGAATCCGACTGTCTAATTAAAACAAAGCATTGCGATGGCCCTCGCGGGTGTTGACGCAATGTGATTTCTGCCCAGTGCTCTGAATGTCAACGTGAAGAAATTCAAGCAAGCGCGGGTAAACGGCGGGAGTAACTATGACTCTCTCGGTCCTCAAAGCAACACGCCGCGATGGTACTTAGAGAGAGTCGTGGTTGGTTCGTGATGCGCCAACGAAGTCCTCTAGTAAGGACCTTCAGCCTCTCACGTCCAAGTTGTACCTCCACCTCCTCGTGGTGCTCCCGGAAACGGCCTACTTTGGAAGTTTAGACTCGGTAGGTGTCGACTAAGCGAGTGTACAGCGAAGTGCGCCCCTAAGGGCTTCGGCCCATGCGCCTACGGTCATGGTGAGTTGTGGGGCCAAGAAAGACCGGGGTTTCTTGGGGGGCTCTCGGTTGTCAATCCGTTTGCCCCCCTACACGCAGTAAATTATGAATAAAGCTAAGAATGATTATGATGTCCCGGGTTCTCGGATGGCCCGGGGTCTGCGTGCGAGTGCTCGCTTGAGTGAGCGCGCGAGAGGTGCGGAGGACCCTGACGGGGTCGCAGCTGGTCCGTCGCGAATCACTATAAGGACCAGCCAGGCTGAAGTGGACAGCCTAGAGGAGGAGATGGTCAGCTGTGAGCATTGTTCGGCGAGATTCCGGAACATGCGTGGTTTTGGTGTCCACAAAGTACGTGCACACCCACTACAAGCCAACAGTGCTATCAATGTTGACCGCGTAAAGGCCAGATGGTCAGTGGAAGAAACTAGACTCATGGCACGCGCTGAGGCTGAAGGCACCTTAGCCGGGGAACCTTTCATTAACCAGTATCTGGAAACAAGGTTCCCCAATAGAAGTCTCGAAGACATCAAGGGTAAACGGCGACAGGAGCCTTACCGAGTAATGGTTAGAGACTTCTGCCAAGAGATCCAATCGCGTCGCGCGATTGTGATCGATGAGGGCGATAGGGATGGTGCGGTGATGACACGAGCCGACACCATTCCTGCGGCCATTGAGGCTAGTACTGACGATCAAAGCGCACATCAGCCTCCCCCTGAACAAAGTTCTCAGAGGCTGCGGGACAAGATACAATCACTCGTAGAGCAGAGTGCGGCGTTCCGTAGCTACGAGGCTGATACTCTTGCTGGCACGGCAAGAGATGCTCTGACGGCGGTGAGGGTCGACGTCTTGGCTATCGAAAGATGGCTGGGCATGATCTTCCCTCGGCCGCTACAAGTGCGCCCTCCGCAACGCGTTTCGGCAAAGAAGCACTGTCCTCCAGTGAAACGAGAGAGCAAGGAGCAGAAGAGAAAGAGGGAGTATGCAATTGTGCAATCCCTCTACAGAAAGAACAAGAAGTCCTGTTTGTCGCGTATCCTCGAGGGCGACTCGGTGCGCGAGAGGCCGTCTGCTGTCGAATTCCTTAACTGCTGGCGCCCCATTATGGAGGCCTCCAGCGGTGCGGATGGAGACATGACGGACTTGCGTGAGTCGTTTGGGGAGGCGGCACAGGCTGCGAGTGCTGGCCGGGGCCGTACGTCGGGCCCGAGAGGGATTCACCTCGAAGGTCTCGGCGATGGCGCTGCCACGGATCCAGTTCCTGTGGCGGATAAGACTTTGCTCTGGGATCCTATAACACCTGCAGAGGTGAACAGGTGTTACGTCCGGCAATTCACCTTACGGTAAATCACCTTATGCACAAGTCGGTCTTCTCTTGCGTCTACCTCGGTAAACGTTCGAGAAGCTGCTCTCTACTTTTTTAGGGCAACCTGCTAGGCCGGCTATACCCTGGGATGCCGAGAGCTTGAGATTCGATTGAGAAAGTCGGATGGAGAAGGAATTCTGCGGGTCGGGTCAAGAAATAAAGATATTTTACAAGTATAAAAATTGTTTATTTATTTATAAATCCTTTATGTCGACACAAAATCTACTGGTCCTGACTCGGTTCAGGATGAGTTTGGAACTGTATTACAATGTTATTGAGCTCCTGTTCAGAGTCGTTAGATTGGTTAAGATAGTTTATAAAGGAACTAAAATTATTCTGTGCTCCTTCTGGGATGAAATTATTGACGTCGTCGGAAGCGAGTACCACGGTGTCCTCGTTGAAAATTTTAGAATTGGGTTGTAAAAATGGATCGTATTCCGGAGATGCTAATTGTTGAGTTTGCTCATGGACGTAATAATCAGGGTCAGTTAAAATTTGATGATTTGGATCGATTAAGTAAGTATTTGATTCTGAATGAGACTGTTCAGGAAATTGAGGGTGAGAATAGTCAATGTACGGAGGAATATTATTAATTGGCGAATAAGCGTCTGAAGAGGGAGGTTGTATGATTATTCGCGTTGGATAAATTTGAACGTTTAGATTTAGAGGTCTTCGAGATCTACGTTCGCGTAGCCTGTGAAGGTGCTGCTCGTTTCGATCGATCTGATTCCTTCGTCGGAAAGGAGAGATTATCTAACGGTTAAATAAATTCACATAAATAAATCAAAAGATAGATTGTTCTATTATTTGAAATAATTGAATATGACTCACGTTTGTAGCGTGATTTACTCGTTAATGAAAGCGAACATAGAAGAAAGGTTAATCTTATGCGAGAAAGCCCTTCACCTATTAATAAATTAACCTTATGTCAGTAATTATTATAATAAACCTGTATTAAATGAGAATTGGTAATAATGTGGATAAAAGGAAGGATTTGAATAGGAGTATTAATATCTGCGTTGAGAATATTAATACTTGATGTTTCAATCTTTAATAATTAAATCTTAAACTTTGAAATAGTAATTCTTAATGAATAAATAAATCTTAGACTTTGAAGTAACAAATTATCAATGAATATCAAAATCACTGTCAGTTGGTATGGTAAAGTAATTCGCAATTATTGGAAAATGCAGGGTATTAGAAGCATGAAAGAATAGAGAGATAGGTGTACATCCGGTTATTCCGGGTTCTCAGGTCCTGGTCTTAATAGGCTAATGCTACGTTCACTTTACTAAACGTGCATCTCTGAGATGATTTGCGAATTTACCTTCTGACAGGATATAACTCTAATGGGTATAAAGGAGTTAGGAATAGAGGTTTGAATATAAGTATTAATATCTATATTAAGAGTATTAATACGTGTAGCTTCAGGCATCAATAATTGAATTGTAAATTGTGAATTAATTATTTTTAATAATCATTAAGACCACTGTCATTTGGTTTGGTAAAGTAATTCGTTAGGTTTGTAAAGCAGAGAGAGAGTAAGCAGGGAAAGGTGAAGAAATGTACGGTTGCCCGTGGATTCCGGTCCCCGAAGGTTAATGCGACGTTCACTTTACAGAACGTGCATCTCAGAATCGTAGTAACGAATTTACCTTATGACAGGGTATGGTTTTAATAGTAGCAAATAGGGTAAGGTGGAGTACACTTGTCAAATAAATTTAAATATCAATATGCAAGATCACTGTCAGTCGGTGTGGTAAAGTAATTCGCAATTATTGGAAAGTGCAAGGTGTTAAAAGCATAAAAGAATAGAGAGGTAGGTATACATCCGGTTATTCCGGGTTCTCAGGTCCTGGTCTTATTAGGCTAATGCTACGTTCACTTTACTAAACGTGCATCTCTGAGATGATTTGCGAATTTACCTTCTGACAGGATATAAAATTCTAATGTGTACTGAGGAATTAGCGTTATTCAATTCGCTAATAGGTAGTAGGATACGGGGTTACATACATATATAAATAAGCAGTGATATAATAAAATACATAAGTATATTTATTATAATAGATTGAATAAGTATGCGATATCGGTTAAATAATATTGAATAGTATTGGATAAAATATTAAATAGATCGACGATTGTAACGCAGACGTAGGCAGATGCAAATCGTAGATTGGAATAATATCGGAAACGCAGAGTAATATATGGCTTATGTCTGTATTCAAATTCAGAGTTCGTAATGTGAAATAAGATTGAGTTCGAAATTCAGAGTTCGTAATGTGAAATAAGATTGAGTTCGAAATTCAGTGGTTAAATAATTAATTAAATATAATGATTAAATATAATGAGTGTCCGTCGCGCTTTACTATTTAGGGATATGTGAACTGGCTTAAATACTCACAAGGTTAGACAATGTCTTATGTGCCTTGCTATGGTACACTTCGCTACTGTGTTCTTCCCTCTGAGTTGAAGAGCTGAGGAGCCTCGGTACCTCGGTCCGAAATGGCGGCTATGTCTCGATTTCTTCAGAGCCCCGTAGTATTTGCTGGTTGAGTGCTGGATTGTTGTTGACTGGAACCACTGCGACGAAATCACTGCCGTTCCGTGCCGGGAGCCGGGTTTATATACCCAAAAAATGGGGCTCGCTCCTCCCATCGGGCGATGCGGCTTAGCCAATGGCAAGAGAGGTATGCCGGGGAAGTACCGGGGACAATCTGTTCCTGGTAGAGATTGCAACGGTTAAGTCCCGGAGAGATGGCTTCTTAGTAGAGATAGCGGTGTTCCTAGGTGACTCATCGCCGGTCGCTCCGACTTTCTTTATCCTATTCTCGGTAGCGATAGCTGTATGCCTTTGTTGGCTATGCGCTCCGACTTATCTTATCTTCTTCTTGGTAATTGATTTTGCAGGTGGCTGGTGACTCATCGCTATGCGGCTTGCAATGGGCCTTGCAGGTTGCAACGTGTTTCAGCGTTGCATCATGCATTGCATCACGCTATTGTACTAGAACCTTCTAGAATCTTCTGGATGTTTCTTTGCGAGTAAAGCCGAGTTCACATAGTAAAGCGGCTTTCATACATAATTATTTAATTATTTAGTATATTTCTTTATAAGCGATATATATATATAAATATTTCAGGTATAAAAATTTTGTGTGTTAATATATATATATATATATATATATATAGTGTACATATTTAAAATTTAATACTATTGAATAATATATATATTTAATATTAGTAAAATGAATATTATGTCTTATACTGTCGTTGAAATCGCCGGAGAATACCATATGTCTTATGCAGTCATTGAAATCGCCAGAGAATACTACATGTCTTATACAGTCATTGAAATCGCCAGAGAAATATATAGTGTCGTCAAAGTATACGATTGATATATATATATAGTGTCGTGAAGGTGTCTCGGAACAAACCCTTTGACGTATATATATACATGTATACGTTCTTAACCTTATTTTAGGTTTTCTCACAAATAATCAATGAGGATTTTAAATATTCATAGTCGAACTATGGTATCCTTATTTAGTACTTTCGAACGTGTGACGGCTACAATGTTACTACGCATTACGTGTACGATTTTTAAGTCTCTTGAATTATGAATAGTTATAATATAGGCACGCTTATTCTTATTTCAGGTTTATGTTTCCTAACGAATGATCGAGAGTAGAGAGTCTTTATTAATTATGCCTTTTATGCTATCAATATTATTAAATTTAAAAGTGAATTATTACTCTGTCGTCATTTGTGAGAAGACATGTTTTATCCTACGAGTAATTATATGTGATTAAATATTCGTTATTACCGGTCTTTCATGCAGGTTAGAGATTGTCATGACTAATAGATTAAAGGATAAAGTTTTGAACAAGTTTGAAGTTTTGAAATTTGTCTGGACGTTACACAGGATTTCCGTAAGGACTGGCACTGCGCCCGGATTGGACCAGATTACGCCGAGGATGTGGAACGCTGTTCCTGCGATTCTTCGTGCGCTTCTGTTCAATCTGCTGCTCCTGGCAGAGACGATCCCCTCATCAATCGCCACAACCAGAACGGTATTCCTTGAGAAGGGGGGTATGTCCGATCGGCCAGGTCCGACGGAGTACCGACCTCTCAGCATAGGATCCGTTATAATAAGACACTTCCACAAGATATTGGCAAAGAGATTGGCAGCCCTCGACATCTTCGACAGGCGCCAAAGGGGGTTCCGGCCGGTGGACGGGGTATGTGAAAACGTCACAGTCCTTTCATCCGTGCTTTGGGACGCCCGGAGGCGCTGTCGTTCTCTGCATGTGGCGTGCGTCGATCTGTCGAAAGCTTTCGATACGGTTGCGCACGCTGCTATTCATACGACTCTCGATGAGCTGGGGCTCCCTCGGGAGTTTAGAGAGTACGTAAGGGCTGTCTATTCGAATGCGCTGACCGAGTTGCAGGGGGTCAGCGCTAAGGAAGTGTCGGCCATCAAGATCGGCCGTGGCGTGAGACAGGGTGATCCGTTGTCGCCCCTGCTGTTCAATCTGGTCATAGATAGAGCACTAGGAATTCTCTCGGAGGACGTTGGCTATCGGTTGGGTGGCCGGCTTATCAATGCACTGGGCTACGCAGACGACATTGTGCTCCTGGCCTCTACCAGAGATGGGCTGCAGGAGAACTTGACACGGCTTCATGACGCCTTTATGCGAAATGGGCTCGAGATCAACGCGAGAAAGACCGGAGTGCTGTCCATGGTGGCGTCCGGCAGAGACAAGAAAGTGAAGGTGGACACCACACCTTATTTCACCGTGGGGGGAGCGATGATACCGCAAAGATCCCTGGTCAATGTCTGGACGTATCTGGGCTGCGAGTACACAGGTGCTAGGGAACTCGCAAGCGATCCACCCTTAGCTCAGGCCATCGAGCAACTTACGAGGGCACCTCTTAAGCCGCAACAGCGGCTGAGGTTGTTGCGTGACTGTCTCCTTCCACGGTATTATCACCGATGGACAGTGGGTACGGTCTCGGCCAAAACCCTCAAGGGTAAGGATACCATCGTACGCACTGCGGTGCGACGATGGCTGCGTTTTCCCCATGATGTTCCTGCTGGATACCTGCATGCGCCGATACAGAGTGGCGGGCTTGGAATGCCTCTATTGAGAACTTTGATCCCAATTCTGAAGCATAACCGACTGCAGCGGTTGTGTCGGAGTACTCTGCCCGCAGCATGCGCGGCTGCCGAAACCACGTATGTGGCTAGGCAGCTTGTCTGGTGTGAAAACCAGATGCGAGTGCGGGGCCATAGAGTGACTACAACCGCTGAGCTCAGACAGCAGTGTGCGGCTTGGTTGCGCGAGTCGTGCGATGGGAGTGGACTCAGAGAGGTTGCGGCCTCCAACCTGAGCTCCTACTGGGTATCGGCTGGCGCCGATGCCATCCCAGGTGCCGACTACGTGCACTATCACCACATACGGGCTAACTGCATACCGTCTAGAGCGAGATGCTCCCGAGGTCGTGATGGGCGCGATAATCGCTGTCGTGCCGGTTGTCCCGAAACCGAGACGCCGGCTCACTGCGTGCAACGCTGCTTCAGAACGCACGGAGGGAGAATCCTGCGGCATGACGACCTATGCCGTCAAGTTGGTGGCTATTTACAGCAGAAGGGATGGCGCGTCGATGCGGAACAAGCGTATTCGACGTCTGCCGGCCGGAGGCGGCCCGACCTGACCATCGCTAAGGGTGGTGAGGCAGTGGTCGTAGACGCGCAAGTAGTGTCTAGCGAAACCGCGTTGGAGATGTCCCACGAGCGTAAGGTGGAGAAGTACCGATCATGTAATGATCTGGCAGCCGCTGTGGCGGAGCGCACAGGAGTACCTCGAAATAATGTTCGTTTTACCGCCATTACAATTTCGTGGCGAGGTGTCTGGAGCTCGCGAAGCGAGTCTGAGTTGCGAGAGCTGGGTTTAACGTCCGCCCAGCTCCGAACGTTGACGACTCGAGTTTTGTGGGGCTCATGGCTGAACTGGAAACGTTTTAACGCAATGACATCGCGTTATAACGAAGGAAGGCGGAACGTGGCCTCATCTGGTGGTGCATGATGGATGGCGCGTAGAGTTGGGGGCCTCCGCATCAATCGCGCGAGTTTGAATGATTGCGTGAATGGTCGAGGTGAAGTACGAGCTGCCTTTGGCTAGCTCCGACCTTCACGCTCCAGGGTGTTGACTGCGAACACCAACAATAAACAGCTCTGCAATATCGTAGTCGGTGGCGACTTGGCGACTGTGATTTTGTAGCAGTCGTCGCGCACCGTAGACGAAACATAGCCAAATGCCTCGTCATCTAATTAGTGACGCGCATGAATGGATTAACGAGATTCCCACTGTCCCTATCTACTCTCCCCCGTGGATCACCACCTTGTCGTGGTGGGGGGGCTCACCCATCCTACAACATGGATGGATGGGTGCTAAGAGTGATCCGTACGCTGCGGTGTACGTAGTCCCGAGACTCAATTTTCGGGCCCCATACCGTAACCCCTAAGTCACGTCTCTAGGGGCCGGGGGCCTCGGCTTAACCGCCTGGGCTGCGAGGAAGGAGCCTCTATAAAAAATACCCCTAATCTTGAGCAATGGCGCGCAACGATGAGATGCATGGCCGGAGGGTAGACCGGCCTCTAGCGGCCAACCCCGGGGTACCTGCCGCCCCCCCGGGGAAATAGGCTTACCCATGGCATAGGGGGCTCTGCCTGGGTGGACTTTCCGTCCCACCATACTCGTGGGAACAAAATGGGAGATAAAAATAAAACTGAAAAATCAAAAACTATAATAGATAAGCTAAGGAATTCCGTCAAAACTAAAGTTGATGGCAAGGAAATAAGGGCGGATGAGAGGGAGAAAGAAAGAGAAAGGGTTGCGTTCGAAAGACGAGGTTCGGTGCACAGATCACCTCCCCCCCTACGGAAGGAAGTATCCAGAGGCCTTATCCACTCGGAGTCAGCGAGGATACTGACCGGAGGAAAAGAAAAAGGGGGCACTCTGGAACGAGAGGCAGGCACTGTGGATCTCGATGAAGAAACGCCAGCCGAGAGAAAAATAATCAGAAACGCAGAAAAACCAAAGAGCAAAGTACCTGAAAATAAAGGAACTTCGAACATCGAAGCGAAGTATCCTAGCCTTAAAGAAATAAGTAATGTTAGGACAGAACTGGAAGAATTCCTTTTCAACGAAAGCAACAAAATTTCCAGAACTGCTATAAAGTTTATTTTAGCCAAATGGGGGGTATTGGAAACAAGAGTGCACGAAGAGATAGTTGAAAAGGAAAGATATAAAAGTGCATGTAACACTTCAACCTCGCGCACTTTTGCTCAAGTAACCGCCGCGACTGGACAACCCCGTCACAGAAATAATCCTGAAATCAAGAGTAAAAATGAGGATAAATTTGAAGTTGTGCTAATCAAACCGGTGCTGAACGAGGACGAAAGAAGCAACGAGGAAATCAAAAATGCGCTGAAGGATAAATTAGAAACAGTAAGAAGCGAGATCAAAGTTCGAGACATAAGACAAATGCGAAGGAAAGGTGTAATAATGGAGGTCAAGGACAGAGAAGATATAGCATTGATTGAGGCATCAAACCTGGACGAAGTGGGTTTAAAAATTGAGAATCCTAACAAGATCAAACCATCAATTATCATATATGATGTTGATATGGACCTTTCAGCGGATGAAATAAAAAAGGACTTGCTAAATAAAAACTTTAGAAATATAGATAAGGAAACTCTAGATAGATTAAAAGAAGAGGTCAGGTTTGTACGCTCTTTTAAAACAAGAGAGGGAAAGAACAATTGGATTATTCAGCTCCCAGGTACACTGGGCGCAAGTGCAATACAGGCTGAAAGAATTTTTATAAAATGGAGAACGTATAGGGTAAAGGAGTATCTAAGCTTAATCAGGTGCTACAAATGTCACGGTTTCGGCCACATGGCAAAAATCTGCAGGCACTCAGACCAACTGTGCGAAACCTGTGGGGAAACAAGCCATCTTAAAGATGAATGTCCAAAAAAGCTCGACCCTCAATGCGTAAATTGCATCAGAAATAGGAGAAAAGATGTAAAACACGGGATCAGGAATAGCTCCTGCCCCGAATACACCAAGTATGTGGAAATTTACCGTAGCAGAATACAATGGAACTAAGAATTGCGCAAATCAACGCACAGAGGTCGGCAACGGCAGCTGCTAATTTGGAGGTTTTCATGAGGGAATCAAACGTTAATGTACTTTGTATACAGGAACCATATGTATACAAGGACAGGTAAGAGGGTATACGTCTCCAGGGAATGAGAAAAATTCAGCCTGTCGTCGGTCACCCATGGGTTGCGATTGTGTATAGGGAAGAGGGCATTGAGGCGTTTCAGTACACGTACGAGGGAATCAGAACACGTTCTTTGCGTTCACATAAAACAGACTCGGAAGAGATGTACTTAATAAGCGTCCTGCCAATTCTCGCTCCCGATAGACCCGTTTCTGAGAAAAATCGAAAACATTGTTCGGAAAGTTGGGAGTAAAATATTGTGATAGCAATGGACGCAAATGCGCTTCGGAACTATGGTTTGCCACAAAAACTGATGACCGAGGCAAACAGATTGAGGACTTCCTATTTGCGAATGAGTTATACATTATCAACGAACCAGGAAACCCTATACGTATTCATCAACAACAGGAGAATCGAATATAGACCTGACTATAATCAACGGAAAGATGTTGACCAAAATTAAAAAATGGAAAGTGTTACAGAAAAGTACAACTAGTGACCACAACATAATTACTTACGAAGTTTCTAAAACAAACTCACAGAGTAGGAATTTCTTTAGGCTTAGCAATTATAATATTAAAAAGGCAAAATGGGAGAAATTTGCGGAACTAATAACCGAGAATTTTACTGAGGAAATAACAAAGAAACTAGAAACCAATATCCCGGATGAGGCAGTCCAACACACCACATTGCAAAGCGCCTGCAGGAAATCAATCCCAAGAAGAAGGATGTGCAACAAGGCAATACCGTGGTGGAATAGGGACCTCAGTTATCGAAGAAATGAAGCAAATAAAGCTAAGAAGCAGCTATCGAGAGCATATAAGCTAAGAGACGTGGAGCAAATCGAAAACTGCATAAAGAGTTATCGAAAGGTTAGAAACAGGTACAGAAAGGAAATAAAAGTGAGTAAGGAGAAGTCCTGGCAAAAATTTGTTACAGAGGAAGGAAACAAGGATCCTTGGGGAATCCCATACAAAATCGCAAGGGAAAAAATTAGAATACCCAACGTGGTCTGCTCGCTGACGCTGCCAAACGGGGATCAAACGGAGGACTGGCAGATGACTATGGAGGCTCTTCTGGAGAAAGCTGCCCCAAAAGACGATATCACGACAGAGGGAGAGGAGCACT
>NW_028190932.1:25000-27500 GCF_048542155.1 Nylanderia fulva
CAACACGCCGCGATCGGACTTGGGTTACGGGCGGCGCGTGCCGCCGGAGGTGTCGCCCGCCAACGAAAGCAACACGCCGCGATCGGACTTGGAAGAATTTCTCGCTCGCCCGGCAAAAGCAACACGCCGCGAACGGACTTGGAAGAATTTCTCGCTCGCCGGCGAATGCAACACGCCGCGAACGAACTTGGATGAATTTCTCGCTCGCCCGACGATAGCAACACGCCGCGAACGGACTTGGAAGAATTTCTCGCTCGCTCGGCGAAAGCAACACGCCGCGAGCGAATTTGGAAAAAGCGGCTTGTGCGGCCGGAGGTGTCGCCCGCCAACGAAAGCAACACGCCGCGATCGTACTTGGGTTACGGGCGGCGCGTGCCGCCGGAGGTGTCGCCCGCTAATCAAGGCAACACGCCGCTATCGGGCCTGGAAAAATTTCTCGCTCGCCGGCGAGAGCAACGCGCCGCGAGCGAACTTGCGCCTGTTCCCGAGTTCTCGCTTGTACCGCTAACGAGCGAACTAAATGAGATTAATTAAATGAGGACGCAACGGAAAGTTTATTCGTGCAAACACTCCGGCTTCGCTTATCGGCATCCTGCCTGCATTCGTCCACGTATCGGTCGTAGAATCTCGAAGATTGTGCATCCGACGAGTGGTAGCCGGGAATTAGCAGATATCGTAATAATCGTGTCGCGCGGTCGTGCGGAGCGTCGAAAAGTACGAAACCTTTGTCCGAAACGTATTTCCGTATCGTAGCATTATCTCCTCGTAGCGGCGCTACTCGCCGTCAAGTGCCCCGGAGGTACCGCCGGCGGGCGACGGACTTGGTGAAATCATTCGGTCGTCCGGAGGTGTCGCCCGTCCCGGAGGTGCCGTCCGTCCCCTAAGTTGACGCCGGCCGTTATGTGGTGCCGCACGTATAAACACGCCCGTAACGAGCCGTCTCGGTTGCCGCGCGCGTGATTTCGCATCGGGCGAGTGTTCCGTACCGTAATCGCGGTCACCGCAGCTTGCGTGTTGCGTATCATCCGTAATAATTCGAAATATATGTCTCCGACACGTGGGTTTGAGAGACACGGTTCGAGTTAGTAATCGGACAGCGCCCTCATGTCGAGCGAGCGCCGAATAGTAAGTAACTTTCGTCCGAAACGTTTTTACGTAGCTCTCCTCGTTGCGGCGCCGTAAATCGTCGTTAAGTGTTCCGGAGGTACCGCCGGCGGTCGTCTGACTTCGAGAGATCATTCTATCGTCCGGAGGTGCCGCCCGTCCCGGAGGTGTCGCCGGTCGGCCATATTCCCGGAGGTGTCGCCCGGTCCGGAGGTGTCGCCGGTCGGCCGTGGTTCCCGGAGGTGTCGCCCGGCCCGGAGGTGCCGCCGGTCGGCCGTGGTTCCCGGAGGTGTCGCCCGGCCCGGAGGTGCCGCCCGACCCGGAGGTGCCGCCCGGTCCAGAGGTGCCGCCCGGCCCGGAGGTACCGTCGGTGCTTATACCTTATTGTCCTGGCATTTCGTTTGTTTCCTTCTTAATTAATGCTAATTATCGTTGTTTGAAATTCGCCATACGGCTATCGTGATAATATTTTATCGTACAATAGGACTTTTCGATCGTTCGCTCTCCGCGACAATGTCTCGATTGAACGCGCCTTTCGGCGCTCGCGCTCGCATACGGCCGTGCGTAGGACCGTGCGTCGCCGACCGCCTGGCCGGCCGGTTGGGTACTATAAGAGATACGTCGCTCTCGGCGTGTCGAACGAGTCGAGCGAGTCCGGACGAGTCGTAAACGTACTTTCTCGAGTCTCTCGCCACTCCGGCGTGTTTCGACCGCTCTCCGTACCGTCGCCGACCGCTTGGCCGGTCGTTTGGGTACTATAAGAGGTAGGAGAGATTAATATTGTACGTGTCGCGCTCTCGACGTTGACAAACGAAGAATCGCCCGAACGGGTCGAGAACGGATTTTGTCGAGTCGCGACTCTGACACGGAGAGAACATTTATATAAAATGTTTGATTTTGGAAACCACGAATATATAAAATAATATACGATCGTCGCAGAACGCGCCGCCGCCAAGTCTTCTCATGCTTGGAGGTTGCGTGTCTCGCGAGAACGTACGTTCGACTCTCGCGTCGTCTCGTATTCCTCTTCGCCGGGGATTACGGTGCGGCTCTTCTCGTTCGTCGCCGAACGCGCGCAAAATTAACGCACACTTATTTATTACGAGCACAGCATTGCCACGAGTCGGTGTCGCAAGACCGAATGGCTCTTATGTGGCGCGCACGCCTCTAGTGTGTTGGCCGCGCGGTTCCCTCTCGTTTCGTACGCAGCAGCGGAATCGTCGCGCTTACCGAGCATCTACTCCACGGATACGAGTTTGCGGGAAGAGTTGCTTCTTCCCGCTCGCTTTGTACGCCGTAGCGAAATCTTATTGCTGGTCGTGTGCGGTTAAACGCGTACGAACCAGACAGAACAGTCCTCGACGTCTAAGCATCGCCATCGTCGATCTAGCGTCAG
>NW_028190932.1:30000-32500 GCF_048542155.1 Nylanderia fulva
GTTCGACGACGATTCGGAGCGAGACGCTTCGCGATCACGCTCGTGTGTGTGCCATTCTCCGGCCACACACACACACAGAGCGTCGATTCGGCGTTGAGCGCGAACCGGTGGTAACCTATGCCCGCGCACGCGTGTGTGCAGCACCCACGACGTTCGTCGACGCGCGCCCTCCCCGTTGTCGCGGGGCAGCGGTCAGCGTGCCGAGAACACACGGTGTGCGACCGCGAGTGCCGAGCGAGAGGACCCCCATATATTATTATAATATATATATATAACACAGAGAAGGGATCGATGATATTTCGACCAATCTGTCAACTGTGTCGGTCCGACGGTTTCTTCAAAAAGCTTCCGCCCCGGCTCTCCCGTTGCGGGAGAGACGCTCCGAACGAGAAACACACAACTCTATCTTTGTGCCGTAGCCTTCCCTGGCGGGAGGCGGCGGTCCGCGCGCGTCCTCGGACGCGCGCGGACAGGCTGATCGAAGAGCCACCACGATTATTCTCTCTCTCTCTCGTCCGAGAGAAGAGACCACGATGGTTGAACGAGAAGCGCGTTTCTTCGCGAACGCAAAAATTTCGAACGATTACCCTGAACGGTGGATCACTTGGCTCGTGGGTCGATGAAGAACGCAGCTAATTGCGCGTCAACTTGTGAACTGCAGGACACATGAACATCGACATTTCAAACGCACATTGCGGTCCACGGATACAATTCCCGGACCACGCCTGGCTGAGGGTCGTTTTAGTACCCCTAAACTGCTTGCGCCCGAAAAGCGCGCACGGCCACGACGCGGGCGACCAGAGAATGGCGCGCGCGTCGCCTGTGCCCTGTGCAACGCTTACAATGGGCGTACGAGCGATCGTTGGACGTTCGCCCGAGGTGTCTGTGCCGCGCCGACCGGCCGCGGTGCAAATCCTGGCGTCGTCTGAAATGACACACCGAAATAATAATAATAATGAGGAGGAGAAGCGCACAAGCGTGTAAAACGTTGGCGAACGCGCGCCCAGAGAATGCTGCGCGAATTAAGAGGGGGAGCGTGTTTGTGTATCCAAGTCGTGTGTGTACGCGAGAGCCGAGGAGAAATGGGATGAGAGTAAGAGCGCGCGCGAAGGGAGCAACAAACGGCCAAAAAAAGGGTCAGGACGGTGAATGGCACCGCTTTCCCTAGAGCGGCGCGTGCGTCGTTGTCTCCCGAAAGTAGGTAGCGCTTGTCTCACCGTCTCTCCTCTCCGTACATCACACAGACTGACCGGACTGCTCTCGCACTCTGTGCCGCGTCTCTCGGTGCGATAGCGCTCGCGCGTCTTATGCCGAGGCGCCCTTGCCCGCACACATAACGGTATTACGGAGAAATATACGGCGCGTCGTCGTCCGGCGGAGAGAGCATTCGTAATCCTTTACCTCTTTACGGAGAAGGGTTTTGAATCGCGAGCCGACCGCGTGTCCGAGTCCACGAAATTTTCGTAAAGCGAAAAAAGGGGACCGGCGCGCCGCGTCGTGTACTCGTCGAATCGATTCCGCCCGAATTTCGTATATAAAAGAGAAGGGAGAGCCGAGAATCTCGAACCCCGCGATATATCGTCTCCATTACCACCAACAAGTGTGTGTGCGGTTAGCGCCCCGGCGATTTGCCTTCTCGCGTATTTCGTGTGCTGCCGCTGCTGCTCTCGTTCGACGCTCTCTCTCTCTCCCTCTTATAATATATATTATAGAGGAGAGACGACGATGAGCGACGCGGAGGAGGCAAACGGCTACGAAAACTCACTATGCGACGACCTCAGAGCAGGCGACATTACCCGCTGAATTTAAGCATATTATTAAGCGGAGGAAAAGAAACTAACCAGGATTTCCTTAGTAGCGGCGAGCGAACAGGAAAGAGCCCAGCACCGAATCCCGCGGTTCCGCCGCAGGGAAATGTGGTGTTTGGGAGGATCCGCTTATCCCGAGGTGCCGCGTCGCGTCCAAGTCCATCTTGAATGGGGCCACTTACCCGTAGAGTGTGCCAGGCCCGTAGCGACCGGTGCGCGCCTCGGGAGGATCTCTCCTTAGAGTCGGGTTGCTTGAGAGTGCAGCTCTAAGTGGGTGGTAAACTCCATCTAAGGCTAAATACGACCACGAGACCGATAGCGAACAAGTACCGTGAGGGAAAGTTGAAAAGAACTTTGAAGAGAGAGTTCAAGAGTACGTGAAACCGTTCAGGGGTAAACCTAAAAAAGCCAAAAGATCAAACGGGGAGATTCATCGTCAGCGGCGCTGGCTTCGCGTCGGTCGGCGATGTCCCGCGGAGTCCTTGCGGCTCGCGCGCGGGCACGCTACCGTGCGCCGATGTCCGGCGCTCGTCGTCGTGCACTTCTCCCCAAGTAGAACGTCGCGACCCGCTGGGTGTCGGTCTACGGCCCGGGTGCGGTGTCTGTCGCGTCGCCGGTAAAACGGCACGCGACAAACTCTCGGTCGCCCGGCCGGCTGCTCGGCGGTACGCGCAAGGTATCAGGCCGCACTA
>NW_028190932.1:37500-43390 GCF_048542155.1 Nylanderia fulva
AGTTCTCGCTTGTACCGCTAACGAGCGAGCTAAATGAGATTAATTAAATGAGGACGCATCGGAAAGTTATTCGTGCAAACACTCCGGCTTCGCTTATCGGCATCCTGCCTGCATTCGTCCACGTATCGGTCGTAGAATCTCGAAGATTGTGCATCCGACGAGTGGTAGCCGGGAATTAGCAGATATCGTAATAATCGTGTCGCGCGGTCGTGCGGAGCGTCGAAAAGTACGAAACCTTTGTCCGAAACGTATTTCCGTATCGTAGCATTATCTCCTCGTAGCGGCGCTACTCGCCGTCAAGTGCCCCGGAGGTACCGCCGGCGGGCGACGGACTTGGTGAAATCATTCGGTCGTCCGGAGGTGTCGCCCGTCCCGGAAGGTGCCGTCCGTCCCCTAAGTTGACGCCGGCCGTTATGTGGTGCCGCACGTATAATCACGCCCGTAACGAGCCGTCTCGGTTGCCGCGCGCGTGATTTCGCATCGGGCGAGTGTTCCGTACCGTAATCGCGGTCACCGCAGCTTGCGTGTTGCGTATCATCCGTAATAATTCGAAATATATGTCTCCGACACGTGGGTTTGAGAGACACGTTTCGAGTTAGTAATCGGACAGCGCCCTCATGTCGAGCGAGCGCCGAATAGTAAGTAACTTTCGTCCGAAACGTTTTTACGTAGCTCTCCTCGTTGCGGCGCCGTAAATCGTCGTTAAGTGTTCCGGAGGTACTGCCGGCGGTCGTCTGACTTCGAGAGATCATTCGGTCGTCCGGAGGTGCCGCCCGTCCCGGAGGTGTCGCCGGTCGGCCGTGGTTCCGGAGGTGTCGCTCGGCCCGGAGGTGTCGCCCGGTCCGGAGTTGTCGCCGGTCGGCCGTGGTTCCCGGAGGTGTCGCTTGGCCCGGAGGTGCCGCCCGGCCCGGAGGTGCCGCCGGTCGGCCGTGGTTCCCGGAGGTGTCGCCCGGCCCGGAGGTGTCGCCGGTCGGCCGTGGTTCCCGGAGGTGTCGCCCGGCCCGGAAGGTGCCGCCCGGCCCGGAGGTACCGTCGGTGCTTATACCTTATTGTCCCGGCATTTCGTTTGTTTCCTTCTTAATTAATGCTAATTATCGTTGTTTGACATTCGCCATACGGCTATCGTGATAATATTTTATCGTACAATAGGACTTTTCGATCGTTCGCTCTCCGCGACAATGTCTCGATTGAACGCGCCTTTCGGCGCTCGCGCTCGCATACGGCCGTGCGTAGGACCGTGCGTCGCCGACCGCCTGGCCGGCCGGTTGGGTACTATAAGAGATACGTCGCGCTCGGCGCGTCGAACGAGTCGAGCGAGTCCGGACGAGTCGTAAACGTACTTTCTCGAGTCTCTCGCCACTCCGGCGTGTTTCGACCGCTCTCCGTACCGTCGCCGACCGCTTGGCCGGTCGGTTGGGTACTATAAGAGGTAGGAGAGATTAATATTGTACGTGTCGCGCTCTCGACGTTGACAAACGAAGAATCGCCCGAACGGGTCGAGAACGGATTTTGTCGAGTCGCGACTCTGACACGGAGAGAACATTTATATAAAATGTTTGATTTTGGAAACCACGAATATATAAAATAATATACGATCGTCGCAGAACGCGCCGCCGCCAAGTCTTCTCATGCTTGGAGGTTGCGTGTCTCGCGAGAACGTACGTTCGACTCTCGCGTCGTCTCGTATTCCTCTTCGCCGGGGATTACGGTGCGGCTCTTCTCGTTCGTCGCCGAACGCGCGCAAAATTAACGCACACTTATTTATTACGAGCACAGCATTGCCACGAGTCGGTGTCGCAAGACCGAATGGCTCTTATGTGGCGCGCACGCCTCTAGTGTGTTGGCCGCGCGGTTCCCTCTCGTTTCGTACGCAGCAGCGGAATCGTCGCGCTTACCGAGCATCTACTCCACGGATACGAGTTTGCGGGAAGAGTTGCTTCTTCCCGCTCGCTTTGTACGCCGTAGCGAAATCTTATTGCTGGTCGTGTGCGGTTAAACGCGTACGAACCAGACAGAACAGTCCTCGACGTCTAAGCATCGCCATCGTCGATCTAGCGTCAGGGTGAATCGCGCGGTCTCTCGAGACCGCGCATCATAACATTTGGGAGAATAAGAACACGAGTATTTTGATCTTGTGGATTTTTGAACGGAGAGGAGGAGGAAGAAGAGGAGAGGCGGCGGCGTCGGGGGTTTACTCTCGCCTCCGTCGTTCTCTCGTACGCTTTACATAATAGCGTTAAACACAGCAGAGTGTCGCCGACCGGCTGAGCAAGACCGGCGGCAAATAAAATGGCACATACGAGCGTGTCGCGCGCGCGTCGGTGTTTCGGCATCGAACGCGCGCGCGCGAGTAAAAGAGCTAACGACGAGTCTTCGGGCTCGCTCGCGAGTTACTCCCTTGCGAGTAACCGAACACGAAGCTCCCTGGTTGATCCTGCCAGTAGTCATATGCTTGTCTCAAAGATTATAAATGTAATTTATTTAATTACATTTTTATTTTTTAAATAATACATATATACGTTCCAAAAAATATAAGCCATATTATTATATATGTACGTGTGTGTGGGTGTATAACTATCATTTAATACACATTCACGTTAAATCACATCATTTAATCATATTTAATAACTATATCACTAACATATATAATTAATACTTATAATAAATCATTTTTAAAGTAATTTTTTTTAAATTCTAGTTATCACTTTATCAGAATTATGAAAAAAAATTGATACAATTGTTAGAAAACTTAAATGTGCATAACTTTTTAATATATAGGCATTAATAAAATAAACATAGTGATTGTTAATTTTTTATGCTACAGCTACGCATAAAAGTACTAAAATACTTAGAACTTTAAATTACTTTAATATTCAACTGTATATATTATTATAACTTTTCTCGTTTTATACTATATTTAAAAAATAATATTTAATAATTACTTTATTGCACTTACAACTATGCATATGTATTTAATACTGTAACCATTTAAATAATAAAATATATATATAATTACTGTGTATGAAATTAATACATTCAAAATAAAAAAAGTACATATGCAAAAATAAACTCTATAAAATCTATAAATAAACGTAATAATAATAAACTGTGCAATAAACGTAATAATAAACGTTCAAATATTTTATTTATTATATATTAAAATTATTATATTTAATAACCTGTCCTTTTCTTGTTTAGATCTCCTCATTTTCGCATCTCTTTTTTTGTTCTTCCTTTTTCCTAAAAAGAAATATGTGATTGTTATACATAGGTGCAATAAGTCAATTCTGCAATAAATATTCTATACAAAAATAACAATAAGTTCTTAAATGTTGTATTTAATTTAAAAAAACTAATACACGCAATAATGAACAGATAGTGCATGTGTTCACCCTCTTTAAAATCAGTTTCTTATAAAAATAAAAAGTTTGAGATAAGATGATAAAATAGTTAAATTGAGGTATATTATATATAACTTACAAATCTCGGTCAAATCTCTGCTTGGCTAAAATTAGCCATCTTGCAATTATATCCTCAACTTCCTTATTTGTTAAATTGGTTCTTGAAGTTCGCGCAGCATCTAACAACAAATTTAAACAGATATGTGTGGTTATAGATTATATAAAAATTTAAAGCGACTTAATTTTATATATATATATATGTATATATGTATATATACTATTCAAAATTATTTTATATTCCTATGATTACATATTATTGAATAATGATATTAGAGTTCTAATAGCATCATCCAATATAACCATGCATAGAATGCTATATATAAAGTGTCAAAAATATGTCAATAAAAACATTTCTGTGATTAAATATTTATATACTTACTTATGATACATATAGTAATGCGAAGATTTTTAAAGGCATTTTTCAATTTTGCACCAGCCCAACTATATTCCATTGCTAATTTATTTGTTAAAATATGTTTCATCATGTACGAAATCACATCATGATGATCCTTACCTCCTAAAAAGCTCAATTGTCTTGTCTAAAAATATAAAATAATTTAATTAATATTAGTTTATGATCTAAAAATATCAAAATAATAAACATTTGTTTTTCTCTTATAAAAAAAGTTAACATTACTTTTCTTTTAACTTCTTTAAAATTATTTAACATTATATAAATAAATAAATATGTCCAAAATATTGCTTTTTATAAGACATTTCAATAAAATGTTTCTAATCGTAAGTATAAAATGATAATATTTTGTATATACCATTTCTGCAGCAACACATTTGTTTTTTAATTGATTATCAATTCTCTGTAATTGTTCTACGGTATCTGCTGGCAAATCGAAATCATAATGTTCATTTTTTTTTAAATCCGTTTCCTCATTTTTTCTTATGTGATTATCCAACTTTATTAAACGTTCATCAATTGTTGTAAGATTTAACAATACTGCATTTAGTTTCCTGATAATTAAATTATGAAAATCTGCAAAAATAATTGACACATATTATTGTATATCTACTCATTGTTAGATTATATAAATATTACGAATTATATACCATTTTAAATATATGTTTACAGTGATATAAATAAAAAAAGTTAAAACTTTAATAATATATATATATATATATATAGGTAAGCTTTTACAAAAATTTAAAATTAATAACAGATATATTTTTACCTACATCAATCTCAGCATTACAAGTATCGGATGTAGATATTGTATCTGAATTTTGTGGAACAAGGTCATCTTTATTTGCTGTTCGATGTTCTTGTGAACTTATAGATTTACTATATGTAACTGCAGACTTTTTAGACTGAATATTAATTATTTTTTCATTACTTATTTGTATCGGAGGCTTAGTTATTTTCTTATAATTTTTTATCAGTGGTTTTTTTATTTCATAAGTCATTTTGCTTTTATTTAAATCGTTTGATATATTAGAAGCTTCATCTAAATCATTGCTTGTGTCAGTTCTATCTGAATTATCAGAAGAACTTGAAATTTTTTTTACTCGATTCATTTTCTTATCACCTTGTATTAATGGTGTCTTTATTTCACAGATTTTGCTCTTATTTATTGTTAAAGCTTTTGGTGTATTAGGAAAATTATCTAACTCTAAATCATTGCGAGTTTTTAATTTATTGATGCTTGTGTCGCTTGTATCAGAATTATCAGGAGATGAACCTGTATTTTTTTTTGCTCGTTGATATCTCGATTTTTTGAGGTTATTTCCATCATCACCATCTATATCGGATATTTGTTCAGCTAATTTAAGTTTGTCTATAGCTTTATCATATGTATCTAAAACGTATAAAATTTTTGAATATTAAAAATTAGATTTTTGTTTTTATATATTTTATAATCAAATATCACTTAAAATTTAAATTTTAATATATACTTTTAATACATATATATTATAATTTTAATTTATATAATTTTTGATAAAAAAATAAAATACATTTTTTATATTACTAACCGCTGCTACCAAAAATACGGATTATTTTATATAATTGCCAATCATCAGAAGGAAATATTCTTTTCATAATTGCTTTATTTATCTTAATTTGACTTGTATATGATGGCCATTTACATTCCTTATTATTTTCAGTTAACCATTCAGAAGGAACAATTTGTAAACCATCTTCGAACTCCACAATATTATACGCCATAATAACTGTAAATAAAAATTGATCAGCATTGAAATTATAAATAATCTATGATGTAAATAATATGATAAAAATGTGACGATAATAATAATAATAATAATAATAATAATAATATTTGCAATTTATATTAGAGTATTATAATTACGTTTAATTATTTAATTACAAATGCAAATTAATATTAAACATGTATTATTCAGTTGTGTGTAACATCGGAAATATAATATAATTTTTTTTATAAGGCATTTTCAACATTTTT
>NW_028190933.1:0-20000 GCF_048542155.1 Nylanderia fulva
GACCGGAAATGCCATTAGTTCAAATTAAGTAAGCCCGGGAAAACTCCCATCACCGAAAAGTCATGTATACTTTTAAAATATGGCTTTTCCGGGTCGTAATTTGATGTTATACATTTAAATGTACAGACCTGGAAACTCCATATAGTTCTAGTTTAAAATGTACAGACTGGAAACTGTCATACTCAAAAAAATTAATATTATATTTAAGGTATGGCAGTTTCCGGTTGAATTTAATGATATACATCAAAATGTACAGACGGAATCTGCCATTTATCTAAAGGCAGTTTGGGGCGTCTGGAAAATCCCCGGGGGACCTAATTTTTTCCAGGCAGCCCGGGAAAAATCCCCAAATGTCCGGAAACTGCCAATAGGGGATGTCAAAAGTCCCGGAAACTGGCCCCGGGGGAAAAATAATATAATATATTATATATAAATGTAACTTTGACGCATAATATATTCTCGGGCGATTCAAGACGTATAAGACATGTAGTATTCTCTGGCGATTTCAATACGAAAAAGACTATGGTATTTCCGGCGATTTCAAGCAGTAAAAGACAAAATTTTCTTTTTACTAATAAATTAAAATATTATATATTTAAATAGTTTTTAAATTTAAAAGTACAAATATATATATATATATATTAACACAAAAAAATTCTTTTTCCCTAAAAATATTTAATTTTATATATATCGCTTAAAAAGAAGTATACTAAGAATTAAATTTATGTATAAAAAGCCGCTTATATGGAACTGGGCTTACTGCAAGGGAAAACAAAAGTTTCTAGAAGGTTCTAGAAAAAGCGTGGAAATGCATGGAAAAGCGGGGAAACATTTTGCAACCGAAGGCCCTTTTGCAAGCCGCATAGCGATGAGTCCAAAGCCCCCGCAAATCGATTCCAAAGAAGAAGTTTAAGAAAGTCGGAGCGCATACCCAAAAAAGGCATAAGCTATCGCTACCGAGAATGGAAAGGAAGTCGGAGCGCCGGGGATGAGTCACCTGGAACCCCCGTATCTTAAAAAAGAAGCCACTCCCCAGGATTTAAACCCGCGCAATCTCTACCAGGAACAGTTATCTGGGTATTCCCCGGCACATCTCTCTTACTTTGGGGCTGACCCAAACCCCCGATGGGGGGGCAGCCCATTTTGGGTATAAAAACCCCGGTCCCGGCAGGGAAACCCGGGCAGGATTTGTCGCAGTGGTTCCAGCAAAACAATCCAGACTCAACCAGCAAAAAAAAGGGGTCTAAAGACATCGAGAATAGCCCCCTTTTTCGGACCAGGTACCGAGGCCCCTCAGCTCTTAACTCAGGGGGGAAAGAAACCAAGTAGCGAAGTGTACCATAGCAAGGCACATAAGACATTGTCTAACTTGTGAGATTTAACCCAGTTACATATCCCAAATAGTAAAGCGCGACGGACATCTTTATTTTTAAATCAAAATTTTAATTAATTTTAACCCACTGAATTCGAACTCAATCTTATTTACATTACGAATCAAATTTAATTTTTTTTAAACCCACAAAATTTTGAACCAATCTTATTTACTTTAAACCTAAATTTTGAATACAGAAAATAAGCCATATATTACTCTGCGTTCGAATTTTTCCAATCTACGATTTGATCGATACGTCTGTTTTACAATCGTCGATCTATTTAATATTTTACCCAATATATTCAATATTTTAACCCATATCGCATTATTATTCATCTTTTAAATAAATTATTATGTTTTTTATATATCAGCTTATTATATAGTATGAACCCCCGTACTACTACCTTTTAGCGAATGAAAACGCTAATTCCTCAGTCACATTAAAAATATTATATCCGTCAGAAGGAAAATTTCGCAAATCATTCAGAGATGCAGTTAGTAAAGGAAGTAGCTTAGCCAAATAAGACCAGGACCTGAGAACCCGGAAAAACCGGAGTATCCCTACCTTCTATTTTTTTATGTTTTAAATACTTGCATTTTCCATAATTGCGTTTTACTTTACCACCCCGACTGCAGTGATCTTGATATGATATTTAAATTTTTTTTTGACAAGTGTACCCCAAAATTTACCCTATTTGTAAAAAAACCCATACCCCTGTTAAGGTTAAATTGTTACTACGATTTGAAGCACTTTCTGTAAAGTGAACGTCCTTAAACCCTTCGGGGACCGGAACCACGGGAACCGTACATTTCTTCCCCCTTCCCTGCTTACTCTCTCTCTGTTTTAAAAACCTAAGAATTATTTTCCAAAACCCAAATGAAGTGGTTTTAATGTTATTAAAAAAAATTTAATTTCAAATTTTACAATTAAATTTTTGTTTCCCTGAAGCTACACGTTTTAATACTTAATATAGATATTAATATTTATTCAACCCCTCATTCTAACCCCTTAAACCATTAAATATCCGTCAAAGGTAAATTCGAAAAATCTCTCAGAGATGCCGTTTAGTAAAGTGAACGTGCTTAGCCTATAAGCCAGGACTGAGCCCCGGAATAACCGGATGACACCATCTCTCTATTTTTTCATGCTTTAAAAACCCCGATTTTCCAAAAATTTGCAAATTTTACTTTCCCATCAATGACGTGTTTTGTATTCATTGGCCCAATTTTTTTTAACTTCAAAGTCAAAGATTTATTTTTTCAAAAAAATTACTTTTTCAAAGTTTAAGATTTAAATTTATTAAAGATTAAAACACAAGTATAAATTTCAACGCAAATTAATCCCTATTCAAATCCTTCCTTTTTCCCTTTTATTCCTTCTTTTTTAAATACAGGTTTTTAAAAATACTGCAAAAGGTTTAATTTTTTTTAAAGGTGAAGGGCTTTCTCGCAAAAGTTTAACCTTTCTTTTTTGTTCGCTCCACTCGGAAAATCACGTACAAAGGAATTTTTCAATTTTTCAAATAATAGAACAATCATTTTTGATTTTTATGTGATTTTTAAAACCGTTAGAGGTCCTCCTTTCCGGAAAATAGACGATCGAAACGGAGACCTTCACAGGTACGCGAACGTAGATTCGAAGACCCTAAATCAAAAACTTTTAAAAATTACCCAACGGGGAATAATTTAAAAAACCTCCCTCTTCGCACTTATTGCCAATTTAAAAATATTCCTCCACAATTGACATTTTACCCCCAATTTTTGAAAAAGTCTCATTCAGAATCAAAACTACTTAAAAGACCAAAAACATCAATTTTTAAACCCTGAAATTTTCGTCCCGATCAAACCCCAAAAATTGCACTCTGAAAACGACCATTTTTACAACCCAAATTCCCCAAAATTTTTTACGAGGACCCCGTGGTACTCGCTCCGACGACGTCAATAATTTTTATCCCCGAAGGAGACAGAATAATTTTAGTTCCTTTTTTAAATATCTTAACCAATCTAACGCTCTGAACAGGAAAATCAATAACATTGTAAACAGTTCCAAAAAATTGCCGAGTCAGGACCAGTAATTTGTCGACATAAAGGTTTTTAAATGAAAAACAATTTTTTACTTGAAAATATTTTATTTTTGCCCCACCCGCAGAATTCCTTTTCCATCCGACTTTCTCAATCGGGAAACTCAAGTCTCGGCATCCAGGGTAAGCCGGCCCGCAGGTTGCCCCAAAAAGTAGAGGCAGTTCTCGAACGTTTTCCCAGGGGTAGACGCAAAAAGAAGACCCTTGGGGATAAAGTGATTTCCGTAAGGTGAATTGCCGGACGTAAACCCCCAAAATTGATAGCATGTTGGCTTGTAGTGGGGGGAGCACGTATTTGTGGCACCAAACCACGCAGTTTCGGAAACCCGCCAAAAAATGCTCAAGTGACCATTTTTCCCCCTCTAGGCTGTCCATTCAGCCGGTGGGCTTATAGGGTTTCGACGGACCAGCGGACCCCGTAGGTCCCCCGCCCTCTCGCGCTCTCACTAAGCGGCCCCCGCACGCGTCCCCGGGCCTCGAGAACCCCGGGGCAGTTTCATTCAAATTTTTTCCATAATTAAAGTGTGTAGGGGGGCAAGGATTTACAACCCGGGGCCCCCAAAAACCCCGGTCTTTCTTTGCCCCAAACTCACCATGACCGTAGGGCAGGGCCCAAACCCTTAGGGGCGCACTTCGTGTACACTTCTTAGTGACACCTACCCGGTTTTTAATTAAAGTAGGCCGTTTCCGGGAGCCCCGGGAGGTGGAGGTCAATGGACGGGGAGAGGTGAAAGGTCCCTTTCTAGAGGACTTCGTTGGCGCATCACAACCAACCCCGACTCTCTTAAATACCATCGCGCGGTTGCTTTGAGGACCCCCCCGGGGAGTCATAGTTTTCCCCCACAACCTTTTTGTTTCTCTATTTTGATTGGATCGGTGTACATTTTTAAGTATGAATCTTCTTTTAGTCTTCAAAATTTATTCCCGTCTACGTCATAAAATTATAAATAGGATTATTTTTTTGGCTCCTCTTCAATTTTTTTTGTGTAGGTTTTTCTTTTTTCCCAAAAATCCCCGTCTTTTATCCCCCCACCCCACTCCTTTTCCTTCCCCTTTTCCTTATGCCCTTTTCCTCGCCTTTTTTTTTTTATTGTCGTTTCCCTTTTAAACCCTTCTTTTTTTCACTTTTTTTCGCTCTTCGTTTCTTTTATGGTTTAATAGTACTTTGGCGTGTTGACCTCCTTTCTTTTTTTTTTACAGCACCCGTGCAGTCCTTGGGTCCGCCCCTAAATGGGGTAGGAGGCCTTTTGGCCCCAAGTCAACGCTTGGTAAGCAGCTTTCCCTTTTTCTTTTTCTAAACTACATTTTGTGTCATTTCTAGTACTGCCCCTTTGGAAATATTTTTTTTATTGCCGATTTTTTATTTTTTTGTATCATTAAACATGAAAGTCTCGAGTGTTTCCCTTTGTTCCACATCTCCTCACTTCATTTATCCGTGCTTGTTTAATCTTTTTAAACCCTCCTTCCATTTCGAAACATCGCCTTTTGGGCCCTCAGCGTTTTTCAGTGTTTTTTGGGGGATACCGAAGGGGGTGGGGATTACTTACAGATCCCTTTGGAAACACAAACTCTTTTTCTCTCTTTTTTTTGGGTTCAGGTTTTTTGGTTTCTTTGTGCCAGCATTAGTGTTTCCAAAGATGCCCGTTTTGGGGTTTTTTTTTAGTTTGTTTTTCCCCTGTAATCCCCCGAGTATGGCAGGAAAAAAAAAGTCCACCGGGGAGAGCCTCCATCACCCGGGTAAGGGGATTAATACCCAGAGGTTGCGCCAGGTGCCCCTGGGGGGTGTTGGGGGTCGCGCAACTTAACCTCCCCGCGGCCAGCAGCCCCCAACACGATGCCCCCCACCGGTTGAAAGGGACCCCGGGGCCCCGGGGGCTCATGCCCCTATAGTCGAATCGTCGTAGCCCGGGGGGAGAAAAAGGAAAAAAATGTCCCGGGTTGATTAACGTGCGGACCTCTCGGGGGCTTTAAACACACGACCCCCCGGGTGCGGGAATTGGGAAAGCCCAATCAGCTCGTTCCAGCAGGCGGAAATACCAGTAGCGCCCGGTTTGCAGGATTTCGGCAACCCAAACCCGGTTGGGGGGAGCGCCTGTCCAACGCTCTACCCGGTGAGGACTGGGCCCGAGCAGATACGCTGCTCACCCGTCGAGGCCCCAGAGCCCCTAACCGCACGGCTTCAACCACTACCCCCCAGAGTCCCACCTCAATTGCCGGGACGGGGGACGAATCCCCCTGGGCAAACAGACTACCGCCGTTCGGTACGTCAAGATCACTGGTTGGATTTCGTGGCCGAGACCAACTTCCGATTTCGGAGGCTACATCCCAAGGCAGTGGTCGCCTGTTCCTCGGGAACATCGGCTTCTTTATCTCTTTTCAGCAGAGCCCTCCTTCTAGAAATACAAATCTTCGCATACACACCAACACTTTCATACTTTCCTTAACATTCCAACATGCGGACTCACTCCACACTGCCATTCTCTCGCACAATCACCCACCACACTCACTCAGGATTCCTCACATCACCAACATTGGACACTCAACCAACAACATGCTTAATTCTCCTCTCCGCATCAGAATGACACAGCTCTCACTCTTCAGACAGCCCACGCTTATACAGGAATTCATTCAAAATTCCTGCCCTGTCAGGATTATAGCCCAGGCTCAAGCTAGGCTCGAACTCTCGGCACTCACCCGCGAACCTTACATTCTTATAAATTCATACGTAACTCTTACTTTCTCGCACTTAGTCCAGCTATTCTTGACACATCTCATACAGCCTTTCACTCACCAATTCCATAAATCCTTCAACACATCTCTCTCACGCACGTCATATATTCATACATCATACTCATCATACTAATTCCCTCTTATTTATGCAAACACTCCTCTTCTCACGCATCCAGGTCCCACGGCAAGCCACCATAAGGACTTGCATGCCCGCAGTGAAGTGAAGACCGTTCTACATACATTAGACACGCACTCATCACCACCTCGATGGCACATATTTATGAGCTACCTCGCATATGTCAAATCGACATAACTCCATACCATACACTAGCTCCATACATCACACACGACATGAAACGACATTTATACAACACCAGTCACAGTTTTCTTCGCAAACCCCACTCCTTCTCAACGCGTCTAATTTTCCCAAAATTTATACATTCTTTCTCAGACATCCAGAGGAAACCTTGTAGTTCATCCTTTGACTTCACACAAAACACCCAGATATTTCACGCTACTCGCACACCTCAGCATCTATCATTCACTCGTGCATTGGGAGGCTGTCCCAGCCCTACTACCTTTCATCAACATCATCACAGTCTGTCGCAGACACTCTCACCACTACTTCACTCCCCATTCGTACACCATTCTCATCCACTTAGTACCCTTCTCTCAAATCCGTTCGGGTCTGTCCTTCCACGACCAAAAACCATGTCATCCGCGTAAGCAACACTTTACATTCACTCTCACGCGCCGCCACCACAACAGTTCATCCATCTTAGGTTCCATATAAATGGATCACAGATGGAGCCTGCGGGCAGACACGCTTTAAGTCGTTCTACATTGTGTCACACGCACCCATCATGCATACACGCTGCCGCTAAAATCGCTCTTCCTAATTCAATTTCTTCACATTTCAACCTCACGCAAGTTCTCGGATCACACATTCCCCTCTAGGTTATAAAAACCGCTCCTTTGAAGTCCCGAAAAACTCTAACACATACTTTCTCTCCGACCCATTCACCCAGTCTGCACTCGATTCCACACATCCTCGCGACGATTCCTTCGATCCGTACTGAGCGTCACCACTTCTTCCACACCATCGTTCGCTCGAGTCTTCCAACCATCATTCGCTCCAAACTTTCCACCAGCACGGACCAGCAGTCAATGGCCTAGAAGACCCAGGGTCCGACCTAGGTTTATCGGGGGACTGCACTAAACACTAACACACGCGCAGTTTTACACGCCGGGGGGAAAACACGCTGTTGTCACGTTCCGGCTTCATTAATATGTCAGGGTATGTAAATTTTGTTCCATCTATAAGAAATAAAATCATACAAATATCAAACATTATTTGAAAAAACCGCCAAAGACGGCCATGAAGCTTACTCCGCATAGAAAATAAGCCGTGGCGCTTCGTTAGCGCCTAGGTCTCCCACACGATGGAGAGCCCCTATCCGGAGAGTTCCCCTCTCAAGGCCGCCGCCGCCCGAGACGCCGAACGACAGGGACCTCAGAACAAGTCCCGATTTCGTCAGTTCTTCTGCGCGACACCAAAACAGTACAGTCGCACTTCTAAATCTACTCTGAGTCCAAATCTAACTCTAATTCTAAAATTCTACTCTAAGTATAAGATACTACTCTAAATTTAAATTCTAAGTCTAAGTCTAAATTCTAGTTTAGTTTCAAATCCTGTACTTACATACGAATAAATCAGTCTATTCATGTGTGGAAAAACTAGTGTTCAGTACTCCTCAAACTTCCACTCCCGTGATAAAATCGACAGCGTTTAAATCTGTCTACGGCATTTGAATTCAGAATAATTTAAACTGTTTTGGAGCGGACCACGCTCTCACAGTTCGAATTAACATTCTCGCATTGCAAAATAAGGAATTGATAGTGCGGTCCGCCGCATTATCAACCCTCCTTATTTTAGTAATCATTCAGAGGAGGCATCAAATTCAATATGCCTAAGAAGCGGACGCGCGGGAAGTAAGAATCAACTACGCAAACTAAAAACTGACTCTATCGTGAATAGCGACCGAGGAATACTCTCAATTTCTCGGAGTGGAGTATCAGGCCGATCCTGAATACGAGGACATGCAACATTAAAAATAATAGAGCGACGAAACTGCCTCAGTGGAAGTGCATACCAATAACGTTCCAACCACGACGGCTGCGCCGCCAACATTCCCAGTGAACGACCCGCGCCGACGCACTACTCAAGTACAGCCGCACGATCAAGAAGTTGTCAAAGGTAAGTGAAATTCATGTTAACCTGAGGAATCGCGCGTGCGGGTTAGCAAATTCCAGAGGAAGGTTTTACCACGTGGAAGAGAACATTCTAGAAAAATCTCCGCGCATTTTTCCTCCTTTTCATCGTCACGGCGGAAGCTATAAAAAAAGGGTAAGGCTATAAAACTAGGTCGTCCACTGACACACGGTAAACTCTCGAACTTTAACACGGAAAAAAAACGCCAAATAATTCAATCTTTTAAAAATCTTCGTGTCTCAGGAATAACTTCGTAAATCCGTACACAAAGTAGTCATTTAACCAAAAACGATAAGAACCACTCTCGATTTAACCAACAGTTATACCGACGTACGTTCTTTTATCGACGATTTACCAACGATTTACCACCGGCTTATACCGACGGCCTTTACCGGACGATCGTTACCGATAGTTGCCGACGTTATATCGACGCCACATCGGAATCACTTTGCCGACATTTACCGACTTCGACAACGTCCGGTTCTCATCAACCCCATATACGAGCGAACAACGCATGATCTTTTAATACACTAACGTGGAGCAATGATAGATGTGCCCAATCCCCTTTAGAGGTTGTAACCCATCTTCCAGGAGTTAATCTCCTAATAACTATCGAGCTCCGTATTACTGTCAAGTCGTATCGGGTAACACCATTTGAAATAAAGCCGCTCTTTGTCTGTCATGCTTAGCAGACGTTACCTCGAACTCTCAATTGTTTGGACGCGGAATCCGGACACATAGCCTAAACTGGTGGATTATAGTTGGGATAGTTTGCGGAACTTGACAGCAACAGCACCGCCCCCTCTCACAGGGCGGGTGACCTATGCGAACTTGCGAGTCTGTATACGAAGACTACTCGCCGTAACCCAGATAGCGTCCCGGCGAGGGATAGAAGACGAAACAACGAGCATACTTAAGAAATACAGATAGGTCACGCGTCGTAACTGCTATTTAAGGGTAACACTTCTTTCCCTTTCCTCCGCATCGGCAACCTTTGTCGGAAAACCCTTCGTTTCCTGGGTATCCCCGGAAAAATTTCCGTAATACGACGTTGTCTCGCGGCAATAGTTCGCGTACGCATGCAACGCGAATCAATACACTAGCGAATACACACGCCGCGACTGCGAACGGGACGTAACAATGTATTCAGACTACATCATACATTTCTTTCCCAGACCGGGACGCACGCCAAATCGCTCGCAACATCTCAGGCACTCACACCATCCATACCAGGTGCCTTACCCACTTTTCATCCCCGATATCACTGCCCACATCCACTTCGCTCCATTCAAACTGCTTTTCGTCCTCCCTCACGGTCTCCACTGGCGTCTATCGCCAAGTTCGTCCTTGCTGCCGGGAAGAAATCTCTTCATTAGCTCATCCGGCCTTCTTTCCATGTACTCGTCCTCTATCACCCACTTTTATGACACTTAATTCTTACCCTTATCACGCTTTCCATGCACCCACCTTATATACATCCCGCCTCCATGGATCCCTCTTCCCAGTCACGCACAAAAATCGCTTCCCAATTCTCTTGCACTTTTCGCATTTTCATCCTATACTCCCGCAAAAACATACTTATATTCATTCATTATTTCTCCACTCTGCTTCCATCCTCTTTCTCGCACGCTGGTAGGCACGTCTGCTTCTTCTACAGCCTTCTTCCGTTTTCTCAGCTCATCCGTAAACCACCAAGCTTCAATGCTACAAAGAGTTTACACCTCGTCATCCACGATCATTCGCATATGGATCCATTACATCATTCGCTCTTAAAGTACTTGCGCAGCGCTTCGTCTATGCGCTCGCTGCAGCCTCTAACGCACCTCTGCATAGATCACCTAATCCTTCCCAGTTACGTCCATTGCACACCCATTTCTACGCATGCCCTCATTCGACCTACATTCTCTCTGTGTACAATCCGTATTACAATACGTTCGTATGGTCATCATCCCCAGTAGGCTTTACTTCAACTCATACCGGCACCTCCTTCACCCGCCGGTCACGAAAAAAACAAAAAGTGACATCGATTGTCCTCTCACTTCGGCCCGCTGAACGAGTAAAACTCGCTTGGCTCATTCAACAAAAAAAAAACAAACATTCATCCCGCTCGCAATCAGCCCATTCCTCAATACTCTACCAGCGCTTTCACTCTCTCTGCTCCTCCACCCTTGCTATACCAAAAGGGAGAGGGGGGGGGGGGGGGGGGGGGGGGGGGGGGGTGGGGGGACGGCATTCGCATCCATTACCTATCAGCAGACGCTTTCTCCGGCGTCTCACATACCTTGTCCATGTACGCCAAGACGGCTCGATACACTTACATTACTGGCAATACATGGCCACCACATACCATTTCGCCAAATACCCCTTGAAACACACACACTCACTGACTCTAGCCTGCTAAATAGGCGTACCTTATGGTATCGCGAAGGCCCCGGCTTCGGCTGGCGGGTTTTTACTACCAACGTACAAACAAATCTTCTTAGAGGGACAGGCGGCTTCTAGCCGCACGAGATTGAGCAATAACAGGTCTGTGATGCCCTTAGATGTGGGCCGCACGCGCGCTACACTGAAGGAATCAGCGTGTGTTCCCTGGCCGAAAGGCTCGGGTAACCCGCTGAACCTCCTTCGTGCTAGGGATTGGGGCTTGCAATTGTTCCCCATGAACGAGGAATTCCCAGTAAGCGCGAGTCATAAGCTCGCGTTGATTACGTCCCTGCCCTTTGTACACACCGCCCGTCGCTACTACCGATTGAATGATTTAGTGAGGTCTTCGGACTGGTGCGCGGCAATGTCTCGGCATTGCCGATGTTACCGGGAAGATGACCAAACTTGATCATTTAGAGGAAGTAAAAGTCGTAACAAGGTTTCCGTAGGTGAACCTGCGGAAGGATCATTAACGTTCCGGAGGTCCTGCTCTGCGTCGAGAGTCCTCTCTTTTGGGAGAGACGCGCGCTCGCAGCAGTCGGCGACTGAATGGACGCGCTGAAAAGGCGCTCTCAGAGAAAAAGAAAATAACGGATTTGACGAAATTTGTTGTTGTGTTTTGACGGACGCCGTCGCGCCTCTCTGACCGAAAGTAGTCGGCAAGCAGAGCAGCGCGCCCGGCGGTGTTCGACGACGATTCGGAGCAAGACGCTTCGCGATCACGCTCGTGTGTGTGCCATTCTCCGGCCACACACACACAGAGCGTCGATTCGGCGTTGAGCGCGAACCGGTGGTAACCTATGCCCGCGCACGCGTGTGTGCAGCACCCACGACGTTCGTCGACGCGCGCCCTCCCCGTTGTCGCGGGGCAGCGGTCAGCGTGCCGAGAACACACGGTGTGCGACCGCGAGTGCCGAGCGAGAGGACCCCCATATATTATTGTAATATATATATAACACAGAGATGGGATCGATGATATTTCGACCAATCTATCAACTGTGTCGGTCCGACGGTTTCTTCAAAGAGCTTCCGCCCCGGCTCTCCCGTTGCGGGAGAGACGCTCCGAACAAGAAACACACAACTCTATCTTTGTGTCGTAGCCTTTCCTGGCGGGAGGCGGCGGGTCCTCGGACGCGCGCGGACAGGCTGATCGAAGAGCCACCACAATTATTCTCTCTCTCTCGTCCGAGAGAAGAGACCACGATGGTTGAACGAGAAGCGCGTTTCTTCGCGAACGCAAAAATTTCAAACGATTACCCTGAACGGTGGATCACTTGGCTCGTGGGTCGATGAAGAACGCAGCTAATTGCGCGTCAACTTGTGAACTGCAGGACACATGAACATCGACATTTCGAACGCACATTGCGGTCCACGGATACAATTCCCGGACCACGCCTGGCTGAGGGTCGTTTTAGTACCCCTAAACTGCTTGCGCCCGAAAAGCGCGCACGGCCACGACGCGGGCGACCAGAGAATGGCGCGCGCGTCGCCTGTGCCCTGTGCAACGCTTACAATGGGCGTACGAGCGATCGTTGGACGTTCGCCCGAGGTGTCTGTGCCGCGCCGACCGGCCGCGGTGCAAATCCTGGCGTCGTCTGAAATGACACACCGAAATAATAATAAGGAGAAGCGCACAAGCGTGTAAAACGTTGGCAAACGCGCGCCTAGAGAATGCTGCGCGAATTAAGAGGGGGAGCGTGTTTGTGTATCCAAGTCGTGTGGGTACGCGAGAGCCAAGGAGAAATGGGATGAGAGTAAGAGCGCGCGCGAAGGGAGCAACAAACGGCCAAAAAAAGGGTCAGGACGGTGAATGGCACCGCTTTCCCTAGAGCGGCGCGTGCGTCGTTGTCTCCCGAAAGTAGGTAGCGCTTGTCTCACCGTCTCTCCTCTCCGTACATCACACAGACTGACCGGACTGCTCTCGCACTCTGTGCCGCGTCTCTCGGTGCGATAGCGCTCGCGCGTCTTATGCCGAAGCGCCCTTGCCCGCACACATAACGGTATTACGGAGAAATATACGGCGCGTCGTCGTCCGGCGGAGAGAGCATTCGTAATCCTTTACCTCTTTACGGAGAAGGGTTTTGAATCGCGAGCCGACCGCGTGTCCGAGTCCACGAAATTTTCGTAAAGCGAAAAAAGGGGACCGGCGCGCCGCGTCGTGTACTCGTCGAATCGATTCCGCCCGAATTTCGTATATAAAAGAGAAGGGAGAGCCGAGAATCTCGAACCCCGCGATATATCGTCTCCATTACCACCAACGAGTGTGTGTGCGGTTAGCGCCCCGGCGATTTGCCTTCTCGCGTATTTCGTGTGCTGCCGCTGCTGCTCTCTCGTTCGACGTTCTCTCTCTCTCCCTCTTATAATATATATTATAGAGGAGAGACGACGATGAACGACGCGGAGGAGGCAAACGGCTACGAAAACTCACTATGCGACGACCTCAGAGCAGGCGAGATTACCCGCTGAATTTAAGCATATTAAGCGGAGGAAAAGAAACTAACCAGGATTTCCTTAGTAGCGGCGAGCGAACAGGAAAGAGCCCAGCACCGAATCCCGCGGTTCCGCCGCAGGGAAATGTGGTGTTTGGGAGGATCCGCTTATCCCGAGGTGCCGCGTCGCGTCCAAGTCCATCTTGAATGGGGCCACTTACCCGTAGAGGGTGCCAGGCCCGTAGCGACCGGTGCGCGCCTCGGGAGGATCTCTCCTTAGAGTCGAGTTGCTTGAGAGTGCAGCTCTAAGTGGGTGGTAAACTCCATCTAAGGCTAAATACGACCACGAGACCGATAGCGAACAAGTACCGTGAGGGAAAGTTGAAAAGAACTTTGAAGAGAGAGTTCAAGAGTACGTGAAACCGTTCAGGGGTAAACCTAAGAAACCCAAAAGATCGAACGGGAAGATTCATCGTCAGCGGCGCTGGCTTCGCGTCGGTCGGCGATGTCCCGCGAAGTCCTTGCGGCTCGCGCGCGGGCACGCTACCATGCGCCGATGTCCGGCGCTTGTCGTCGTGCACTTCTCCCCAAGTAGAACGTCGCGACCCGCTGGGTGTCGGTCTACGGCCCGGGTGCGGTGTCTGCCGCGTCGCCGGTAAAACGGCACGCGACAAACCCTCGGTCGCCCGGCCGGCTGCTCGGCGGTACGCGCAAGGTATCAGGCCGCACTATTCACGGTGCGTCGAGACCGTCGCAAGCGCGTGCCACGGTACTCGGAGGTTACGGACTTCGCGCCGTCCCCGGTCCTGGCCCGCTGTTGGTTACAGTACGGTACACCTTCGACAGGCCTGCGAACGTCTCCCGCGGTCTCGCGGGAGACCGATACCGGTCGGCGACGCTACTGCTTTGGGTACTCTTAGGACCCGTCTTGAAACACGGACCAAGGAGTCTAACATGTACGCGAGTCATTGGGACTTGTCGCGAGACCTAAAGGCGTAATGAAAGTGAAGGTCGGCCCTGGCCGTCGACCTAGGGAGGATGGGCCGCGTCGCGATGCGGCCTCGCACTCCCGGGGCGTCTCGTTCTCGTCGCGAGAAGAGGCGCACCCAGAGCGTACACGTTGGGACCCGAAAGATGGTGAACTATGCCTGGTCAGGACGAAGTCAGGGGAAACCCTGATGGAGGTCCGTAGCGATTCTGACGTGCAAATCGATCGTCGGAACTGGGTATAGGGGCGAAAGACTAATCGAACCATCTAGTAGCTGGTTCCCTCCGAAGTTTCCCTCAGGATAGCTGGCACTCGGCCGTTCCGCACGGAACGCGCGCGAGTCTCATCTGGTAAAGCGAATGATTAGAGGCCTTGGGGCCGAAACGACCTCAACCTATTCTCAAACTTTAAATGGGTGAGATCTCTGGCTTTCTTGAATTATGAAGCCACGAGCATCTTCGGATCAGAGTGCCAAGTGGGCCATTTTTGGTAAGCAGAACTGGCGCTGTGGGATGAACCAAACGCAGAGTTAAGGCGCCCAACTCGACGCTCATGGGACACCATGAAAGGCGTTGGTTGCTTAAGACAGCAGGACGGTGGCCATGGAAGTCGGAATCCGCTAAGGAGTGTGTAACAACTCACCTGCCGAAGCAACTAGCCCTGAAAATGGATGGCGCTGAAGCGTCGAGCCTATACTCTGCCGTCAGCGGCAAGTGGGGCGGCAACCGGGAGCGGGCGTTAGTCTTCTCTTGTGTCGTCACGAAGCCCTGACGAGTAGGAGGGTCGCGACGGTGAGCGCAGAAGGGTCTGGGCGCGAGCCTGCCTGGAGCCGCCGTCGGTGCAGATCTTGGTGGTAGTAGCAAATACTCCAGCGAGGCCCTGGAGGACTGACGTGGAGAAGGGTTTCGTGTGAACAGCCGTTGCACACGAGTCAGTCGATCCTAAGCCCTAGGAGAAATCCTATGTCAATGACGGCGTACAATATACTCGAGTGTCGAGAAATAATAATAAATATTATACGAAAGACACACGCCCGTCGGGCGAAAGGGAATCCGGTTCCTATTCCGGAACCCGGCAGCGGAACCGCATACAATTCGGGCCCTCGTAAGAGTGTTTGTCGGGGTAACCCAAAATGACCTGGAGACGCCGTCAGGAGATCCGGGAAAAGTTTTCTTTTCTGTATAAGCGTTCGAGTTCCCTGGAAACCTCTAGCAGGGAGATAGGGTTTGGAACGCAAAGAGCACCCCAGTTGCGGCGGTGTCCGGATCTTCCCCTCGGACCTTGAAAATCCAGGAGAGGACCACGTGGAGGTGTCGCGCCGGTTCGTACCCATATCCGCAGCAGGTCTCCAAGGTAAAGAGCCTCTAGTCGATAGAATAATGTAGGTAAGGGAAGTCGGCAAATTGGATCCGTAACTTCGGAATAAGGATTGGCTCTGAGGAGCGGGGCGTGTCGGGCTTGGTCGGGAAGCGGGTCTGGCTGACGTGCCGGGCCTGGGCGAGATGAACGGTCGGCGTTCTCGCGCCGGTCCCGGGATCCGAGCTCGGTCCCGTGCCTTGGCCTCCCGCGGATCTTCCTTGCTGCGAGGCTTCCGTGGCGGCGCGAGCCGTCGTGGTCGTCCTCTTCGGCCGCCATTCAACGCTCAGCTCAGAACTGGCACGGACTAGGGGAATCCGACTGTCTAATTAAAACAAAGCATTGCGATGGCCCTCGCGGGTGTTGACGCAATGTGATTTCTGCCCAGTGCTCTGAATGTCAACGTGAAGAAATTCAAGCAAGCGCGGGTAAACGGCGGGAGTAACTATGACTCTCTTAAGGATTCCGTCCGGGCGACCGGCGGATCCATGTGCCATCCCCACCTCCTCGTGGTGAGAGTCGGGCAACGCTGGCGGAAATTTCGACCGGCGGCCAACGGGGCTCTGGCTTGGCGGGGCGCTTGCGCCTCGCTTGGGTTCGTGGGGTTGCCAGCCCCTCGAGCCGACACACGACAGGCACTTCTAAGGAAAAAGGATATTCTCTCCGGCGGCAGCCTCGGGCCGCCGGTCCTGTCGTTCATTCGTCCTCCTCTCCTGAACCCAGCCCTGGTCCTTCGCGACAGCCTCCCGCTGCGGCTCGTCATCAACAACTGCCCTCGGCTGTCCCTGCCCCTGAGTCCCCGCATGCCTTGCCGTACCCGTGCCCTCATTGCAATCGCGCGTTTAGCACCAAGAACGGACTCGGTCTTCATCGCCGTCGGGCGCACGAGGCCATATACAACGAGGAAATTAACGTCGAGAGGGTGAAGCGCCAGTGGAGCGCTGAAGAACAGCGCATGATGGCGAGGGAAGAGGCCTTGGCGGTTTATCGAGGCGTTCGGTTTATCAACCAACATCTGCTTACCGTTGTTCCGAGCCGCTCTCTTGATGCTGTCAAGGGTATGCGGAAAAACGGTGGGTACCGACGCCTTGTTGCCGCCGCTCTGGAGGATCTGTCCGCCACGTCGGGAGATAGTTCTTTTCTTTCCGCTGGTGGATCCAGTCCTTCGGCCTCCCCTCAAGCGTCAGCCATCTCTCCGCGTGGATCACCAGGCTCGCCTCCGCTTTCACCATCTTCTCCCGGCTGGGGCGATGCGTATGGCACATTTGCCGGCGCTATTCGAGCATTAGTCCCAGTCGTGGAAGCCATCCAGGGATGGAGTTCCCGCGTCCTGACTCAGATTGGGTTAGGAGTGCTGGATGGCCAGCGGAGTGTTGATGCTGTCGGCCCATGGATCACTGGCGTATTCCCTCTGACTGTTTCTCGTTTGCGACCGCCTATGCGTCGCTTTGCTGCCAATCCGGGCAAGAAAGCGCGACGACGGGCGGAGTATGCGCGTGTGCAGCGCCTCTTCCGCTCGAACATGTCGCGTGTGGCCAAGGAGATCTTGGATGGGGCCGACCATGCAGGCGTGGTTCCGGATGTGCAGCGTATGTCTGCGCATTGGAGCCCGTTTGTTGCGCAGGCTTCCGTGCCTGTCGCTCCGGCTCCGCGAGTTCCATCAAAGCGTGAGCTGGGTGGCACGTGGGCACCGATCTCCTGCGAGGAGGTGGCAGCCATCAACTTGCCCCTCAACTCGGCTCCTGGATTGGACGGCATTAGCGTACGCTTATGGAGAGCGATGCCAGCGTCCATCAAAGCTCTCCTCTTCAACATCGTGCTGCATTGCGGAGGATTCCCAGTATCCATGCTGGTGAGTCGGACGGTGTTCATACCCAAGAAGGGCGAGTGTGCTCTTCCGGGCGATTTCCGTTCGATCTCCATTACCTCCGTGGCCGTGAGGCATCTGCACAAAATCTTGGCCCAGAGGCTTCGCGAGTCCAAGCTTGTAGATCTTCGGCAGCGCTGTTTCGACAATGGGTGCGGCGAAAATGTCGCCGTCCTTGCGTCCTTGCTAATGGACGCCAGGTCCCGTCGTCGAGAACTACACGTTGCTTCGCTGGACTTCGCGAAGGCCTTTGATAGTGTCAGCCATGAGGCGATCACTAATTCCTTGGCTGGCTTGGGCTTGCCTCACGGCCTTATCGATTATATCGGGCGCATTTATGCGAACAGCAGCACGGTGTTTGAAGTGCGCGGTGTCAGGTCAGAGCTCTCTAAAGCGGGCAGAGGCGTCAGGCAGGGGGATCCACTGTCACCGGTGCTATTTTGCCTGGTGGTGGATGAGATCATGAGATCGATACCTGCCGACGTCGGATACCAGCTGGGAGAGCATCGTATAAACAGCATCGCTTATGCTGATGATGTTTTCCTATTCGCTGCCACCAAGTGGGGTCTTCAGACCGGCGTACGGGTGGTAGAAGACATGGCGGGGGAGAGAGGGCTTCTTTTGCAAGCCAGGAAGTGCTCTGTTTTGTCGTTGGTTCCGTCCGGTCGAGAAAAGAAAATCAAAATCTTGACGGCTCCCCAGTTTCAGTTGCGAGATGGTTCTTGGCTCTCGCAGCTGGACACATCTGCCCAATGGCAATACTTGGGGGTCAATTTTCGGCCGGCCGGACCTAAGAAGGTCGGCTCGGACATATCCGTATTTCTGGGCCGACTAGGCAGGGCGCCTCTAAAGCCCCAGCAGCGGCTTAAGATCATCCGCTGCTTCTTTCTCCCTCGTCTCTATCATTCGCTGGTACTGGGTAGAGCTACACTTGGGAAACTGAGAGCTCTTGACGTTATGACACGCGCGGCGGTTCGCAAATGGCTTCGGCTCCCGCACGATGTTCCTACGGCCTTCTTCCACTCATCAGTGGCGAGTGGTGGATTGGGCATTCCCGCGATGGTCACCACGGTTCCGGGCTTGATGCTCCACCGTTTGCGTGGCCTCGAGAACTCGGCGGTCCCGCAGATACAAGCCATCGCCAACTACACCTGGGCGATGCGCCGGCGCGAGTGGGCGCGCCGCGCTCTTACTCGTGACGGAGTTTGTTTGGCGTCAAAGTATCTGCGGGAAAAGTGGTGGTCCCATCGGTTGTACCAATCGGTGGATGGGTACGAACTGCGGGAGTGCTCGCAGTCCAATTTATCCTCGTGGTGGGTGGATAATGGAAGTCACGCTGTACCCGGCCGTGACTTTGTCCAGTACGTGCATGTTCGCGCCAACACGCTGCCGACGCGTATTCGTACGTCGAGGGGGATGAGGCGCGAGCGGTACGCCACCGGGTGTCGTGCTGGATGCAATTTCACCGAGACTGCTGCGCACGTCATCCAGGGTTGTTTCCGAATCCACGGTGGCCGCGTTCTTCGGCACAACGCAGTGTGCAAGGTCCTGGCTGCTGGACTGAGAAACGTGGGCTGGACGGTACGCTGAAGAACCGGCGTACGTCACGGTTGAGGGCAAACGCAAGCCTGACTTGCTTTGCCTGCGTGACTCAAAGGCCGTAGTGTTGGACGCGCAGGTTGTCAGCGGCGCGAATGTACTCGAGGATGCTCACGAGCGCAAAGTCCGCTATTATGCGGATAATGCATCACTCGTAGAGGCGATATCGCGAGAAACAGGCGTAAAGCAGCTTGACGTGGATTTCTCTTCGTGCACCATAACATGGAGGGGAATCTGGTGTCTCGCGTCCGCTGACTGGCTGTTGGGCATGGGGCTGGCAAAGGGACTTTTGCGGGGCATAACGACCAGGGTGTTGCAGGGCAGCCACACGAATTGGACCCGGTGGAATCAGATGACATCTGTGGTTCACACCGGGAACATGCAGCGGGACAGGGAGGGGATAGGGTAAGGAGGACGAAATTCCCTAGGGGTACCCGCCCCCCATTTGTACGTCCTTATGTCTGTCCGTCCTTGTAACGTCGGGGGTCCCCCCGGGTCGTACCCGTTGTTTAGGACCCCCTAATTGTTGTCCTCGTGCTCCTCCTATTTCGGCATTTGGCTTTTGTCGAATTTTTTCTTTTATGTTGACGGGCAATGGAAAAAAAAAAAAAAAAAATAGCCAAATGCCTCGTCATCTAATTAGTGACGCGCTTCCTCAGGGGCACTACAGACTCATCCCTGTAGTGTACGGGTGTCGCAATCCCGAGGTACCCGAGCTGGAGTGTGTGGTGATGGATGAACGAGGTGCGATGGGCGTGCAGGCCCTAAAAAGGACTTGTCCACTGCACTAGGTGAAGGAAAACACCGAAGATAACACCCGGGGGGAGGCCCCGTTAGTTGAGTAAGGCAACCTCCTAAGGGGAAGGAAAACCCCTGACAGAA
>NW_028190933.1:25000-43380 GCF_048542155.1 Nylanderia fulva
TAAAATCTAACTTACAAACTCCTGAGAACGCGCAGAAGACGGATCCGTTCAGGGGGGGGGGCTCCGTACACAGATCCCCACCGCTCTCTGTGAAATCCGTCTCAAGGAGCTCAATCGAATCTTTAAAAACTTTTAATTCAGATCTGGGGGAGGATCCCTCCGAACAGCTGGAATCAACATCTCTACAGTACGTACAGCAGGTATCCGATATTGACAATCTGACAATCTAACACATACGTGAGGAAAGAATACAGCTGGAAACCTATCTGTTTAATGAAAATAACAAGGTCAATAAAAACGCTATTAAATTTATACTGGCAAAATGGTCGTCACTGGAGGTAAAGTTACATGAAGAAATCTTACAAAGAGAAAGACTCCGGGTTAGATACTCAAATGTCGAAACGCAGGAGAGAGTGGAATCTACATACGCAAGTATCGTTGAGAAGGCTAAGATTAATGTTGCTAATAGCAGGTCAGCAAGGAAAACCTCCATCATAATTGTTAAGGCCAGTGAGGAAAATGTGGATTCGACTAGTGAGACAGTCAAGGAAAAAGTGATTAATGAATTAAAACCGCGTGTTAAGGATATCAGAATTAGAAATATTAGGAAAATCAGAGAAAATTTATTTTATTTAGGTTAGTTATGACACTATGTATCTGGAAGAATTTCTCGGCTCGCCCGAGCGGAGAAGGCAACACGCCGCGAACGGACTTGGAAGAATTTTCGCTCGCCCGGCGAAAGCAACACGCCGCGAACGGACTTGGATGAATTTCTCGCTCGCCCGGCAAATCAACACGCCGCGAACGACTTGGAGAAGTTCTCGCTCGCCCGGCGAAAGCAAACACGCCGCGAGCGAACTTGGAAGAATTTCTCGCTCGCCCGGCGAAAGCAACACGCCGCGAGCGAACTTGGAAGAATTTGTCGCTCGCCCGGCGAAAGCAACACGCCGCGAACGGACTTGGATGAATTTCTCGCTCGCCCGGCGAAAGCAACACGCCGCGAACGGACTTGGAAGAATTTCTCGCTCGCCCGGCGAAAGCAAACACGCCGCGAACGGACTTGGAAGAATATCTCGCTCGCCCGGCGAAAGCAACACGCCGCGAACGGACTTGGATGAATTTTTCGCTCGCCCGGCGAAAGCAACACGCCGCGAACGGACTTGGAAGAATTTGTCGCTCGCCCGGCGAAAGCAACACGCCGCGAGCGAACTTGGAAAAAGCGGCTTGTGCGGCCGGAGGTGTCGCCCGCCAACGAAAGCAACACGCCGCGATCGTACTTGGGTTACGGGCGGCGCGTGCCGCCGGAGGTGTCGCCCGCTAATCAAGGCAACACGCCGCTATCGGGCCTGGAAAATTTTCTCGCTCGCCGGCGAGAGCAACGCGCCGCGAGCGAACTTGCGCCTGTTCCCGAGTTCTCGCTTGTACCGCTAACGAGCGAGCTAAATGAGATTAATTAAATGAGGACGCATCGGAAAGTTTATTCGTGCAAACACTCCGGCTTCGCTTATCGGCATCCTGCCTGCATTCGTCCACGTATCGGTCGTAGAATCTCGAAGATTGTGCATCCGACGAGTGGTAACCGGGAATTAGCAGATATCGTAATAATCGTGTCGCGCGGTCGTGCGGAGCGTCGAAAAGTACGAAACCTTTGTCCGAAACGTATTTCCGTATCGTAGCATTATCTCCTCGTAGCGGCGCTACTCGCCGTCAAGTGCCCCGGAGGTACCGCCGGCGGGCGACGGACTTGGTGAAATCATTCGGTCGTCCGGAGGTGTCGCCAGTCCCGGAGGTGCCGTCCGTCCCCTAAGTTGACGCCGGCCGTTATGTGGTGCCGCACGTATAATCACGCCCGTAACGAGCCGTCTCGGTTGCCGCGCGCGTGATTTCGCATCGGGCGAGTGTTCCGTACCGTAATCGCGGTCACCGCAGCTTGCGTGTTGCGTATCATCCGTAATAATTCGAAATATATGTCTCCGACACGTGGGTTTGAGAGACACGTTTCGAGTTAGTAATCGGACAGCGCCCTCATGTCGAGCGAGCGCCGAATATTAAGTAACTTTCGTCCGAAACGTTTTTACGTAGCTCTCCTCGTTGCGGCGCCGTAAATCGTCGTTAAGTGTTCCGGAGGTACCGCCGGCGGTCGTCTGACATCGAGAGATCATTCGGTCGTCCGGAGGTGCCGCCCGTCCCGGAGGTGTCGCCGGTCGGCCGTGGTTCCCGGAGGTGTCGCCCGGTCCGAAGGTGTCGCCGGTCGGCCGTGGTTCCCGGAGGTGTCGCCCGGCCCGGAGGTGCCGCCCGGCCCGGAGGTGCCGGCCGGTCGGCCTGGTTCCCGGAGGTGTCGCCCGGCCAGGAGGTGCCGCCCGACCCGGAGGTGCCGCCCGGCCCGGATGTGCCGCCCGGCCCGGAGGTGCCGCCCGGCCCGGAGGTACCGTCGGTGCTTATACCTTATTGTCCCGGCATTTCGTTGTTTCCTTCTTAATTAATGCTAATTATCGTTGTTTGACATTCGCCATACGGCTATCGTGATAATATTTTATCGTACAATAGGACTTTTCAATCGTTCGCTCTCCGCGACAATGTCTCGATTGAACGCGCCTTTCGGCGCTCGCGCTCGCATACGGCCGTGCGTAGGACCGTGCGTCGCCGACCGCCTGGCCGGCCGGTTGGGTACTATAAGAGATACGTCGCGCTCGGCGCGTCGAACGAGTCGAGCGAGTCCGGACGAGTCGTAAACGTACTTTCTCGAGTCTCTCGCCACTCCGGCGTGTTTCGACCGCTCTCCGTACCGTCGCCGACCGCTTGGCCGGTCGGTTGGGTACTATAAGAGGTAGGAGAGATTAATATTGTACGTGTCGCTCTCTCGACGTTGACAAACGAAGAATCGCCCGAACGGGTCGAGAACGGATTTTGTCGAGTCGCGACTCTGACACGGAGAGAACATTTATATATAAAATGTTTGATTTTGGAAACCACGAATATATAAAATAATATACGATCGTCGCAGAACGCGCCGCCGCCAAGTCTTCTCATGCTTGGAGGTTGCGTGTCTCGCGAGAACGTACGTTCGACTTTCGCGTCGTCTCGTATTCCTCTTCGCCGGGGATTACGGTGCGGCTCTTCTCGTTCGTCGCCGAACGCGCGCAAAATTAACGCACACTTATTTATTACGAGCACAGCATTGCCACGAGTCGGTGTCGCAAGACCGAATGGCTCTTATGTGGCGCGCACGCCTCTAGTGTGTTGGCCGCGCGGTTCCCTCTCGTTTCGTACGCAGCAGCGGAATCGTCGCGCTTACCGAGCATCTACTCCACGGATACGAGTTTGCGGGAAGAGTTGCTTCTTCCCGCTCGCTTTGTACGCCGTAGCGAAATCTTATTGCTGGTCGTGTGCGGTTAAACGCGTACGAACCAGACAGAACAGTCCTCGACGTCTAAGCATCGCCATCGTCGATCTAGCGTCAGGGTGAATCGCGCGGTCTCTCGAGACCGCGCATCATAACATTTGGGAGAATAAGAACACGAGTATTTTGATCTTGTGGATTTTTGAACGGAGAGGAGGAGGAAGAAGAGGAGAGGCGGCGGCGTCGGGGGTTTACTCTCGCCTCCGTCGTTCTCTCGTACGCTTTACATAATAGCGTTAAACACAGCAGAGTGTCGCCGACCGGCTGAGCAAGACCGGCGGCAAATAAAATGGCACATACGAGCGAGTCGCGCGCGCGTCGGTGTTTCGGCATCGAACGCGCGCGCGCGCGAAAAAGAGCTAGCGACGAGTCTTCGGGCTCGCTCGCGAGTTACTCCCTTGCGAGTAACCGAACACGAAGCTCCCTGGTTGATCCTGCCAGTAGTCATATGCTTGTCTCAAAGATTATAAATGTAATTTATTTAATTACATTTTTATTTTTTAAATAATACATATATACGTTCCAAAAAATATAAGCCATATTATTATATATGTACGTGTGTGTGGGTGTATAACTATCATTTAATACACATTCACGTTAAATCACATTATTTAATCATATTTAATAACTATATCACTAACATATATAATTAATACTTATAATAAATCATTTTTAAAGTAATTTTTTTTAATTCTAGTTATCATTTTATCAAAATTATGAAAAAAAATTGATACAATTGTTAGAAAACTTAAATGTGCATAACTTTTTAATATATAGGCATTAATAAAATAAACATAGTGATTGTTAATTTTTTATGCTACAGCTACGCATAAAAGTACTAAAATGCTTAGAACTTTAAATTACTTTAATATTCAACTGTATATATTATTATAACTTTTCTCGTTTTATACTATATTTAAAAAATAATATTTAATAATTACTTTATTGCACTTACAACTATGCATATGTATTTAATACTGTAACCATTTAAATAATAAAATATATATATAATTACTGTGTATGAAATTAATACATTCAAAGTAAAAAAAGTACATATGCAAAAATAAACTCTATAAAATCTATAAATAAACGTAATAATAATAAACTGTGCAATAAACGTAATAATAAACGTTCAAATATTTTATTTATTATATATTAAAATTATTCTATTTAATAACCTGTCCTTTTCTTGTTTAGATCTCCTCATTTTCGCATCTCTTCTTTTGTTCTTTCTTTTTCCTAAAAAGAAATATGTGATTGTTATACATAGGTGCAATAAGTCAATTCTGCAATAAATATTCTATACAAAAATAACAATAAGTTCTTAAATGTTGTATTTAATTTAAAAAAACTAATACACGCAATAATGAACAGATAGTGCATGTGTTCACCCTCTTTAAAATCAGTTTCTTATAAAAATAAAAAGTTTGAGATAAGATGATAAAATAGTTAAATTGAGGTATATTATATATAACTTACAAATCTCGGTCAAATCTCTGCTTGGCTAAAATTAGCCATCTTGCAATTATATCCTCAACTTCCTTATTTGTTAAATTGGTTCTTGAAGTTCGCGCAGCATCTAACAACAAGTTTAAACAGATATGTGTGGTTATAGATTATATAAAAATTTAAAGCGACTTAATTTTATATATATATATATATGTATATATGTATATATACTATTCAAAATTATTTTATATTCCTATGATTACATATTATTGAATAATGATATTAGAGTTTCTAATAGCATCATCCAATATAACCATGCATAGAATGCTATATATAAAGTGTCAAAAATATGTCATAAAAACATTTCTGTGATTAAATATTTATATACTTACTTATGATACATATAGTAATGCGAAGATTTTTAAAGGCATTTTCAATTTTGCAACCAGCCCAACTAGATTCCATTGCTAATTTATTTGTTAAAATATGTTTCATCATGTACGAAATCACATCATGATGATCCTTACCTCCTAAAAAGCTCAATTGTCTTGTCTAAAAATATAAAAATAATTTAATTAATATAGTTTATGATCTAAAAAATATCAAAATAATAAACATTTGTTTTTCTCTTATAAAAAAAGTTAACATTACTTTTCTTTTAACTTCTTTAAAAATTATTTAACATTATATAAATAAATAAATATGTCCAAAATATTGCTTTTTATAAGACATTTCATAAAATGTTTCTAATCGTAAGTATAAAATGATAATATTTTGTATATACCATTTCTGTAGCAACACATTTGTTTTTTAATTGATTATCAATTCCTCGTAATTGTTCTACGGTATCTGCTGGCAAATCGAAATCATAATGTTCATTTTTTTTTAAATCCGTTTCCTCATTTTTTCTTATGTGATTATCCAACTTTATTAAACGTTTCATCAATTGTTGTAAGATTTAACAATACTGCATTTAGTTTCCTGATAATTAAATTATGAAAATCTGCAAAAATAATTGACACATATTATTGTATATCTACTCATTGTCAGATTATATAAATATTACGAATTATATACCATTTTAAATATGTTTACAGTGATATAAATAAAAAAAGTTAAAACTTTAATAATATATATATATATATATAGGTAAGCTTTTACAAAAATTTAAAATTAATAACAGATATATTTTACCTACATCAATCTCAGCATTACAAGTATCGGATGTAGATATTGTATCTGAATTTTGTGGAACAAGGTCATCTTTATTTGCTGTTCGATGTTCTTGTGAACTTATAGAATTTACTATATGTAACTGCGACTTGTTCTAGACTGAATATTAATTATTTTTCATTACTGTATTTGTAGCGGAGGCTTAGTATTTTCTTATAATTTTTTATCGAGTGGTGTTTTTTATTTCATAAGTCATTTTGCTTTTATTTAAAATCGTTTGATATATTTAGAAAGCTTCATCTAAATCATTGCTTGTGTCAGTCTATCTGAATTATCAGAAGAACTTGAAATTTTTTTTTACCGTCGATTCAATTTCTTATCACCTTGTATTAATGGTGTCTTGTATTCACAGATATTTGCTCTTATTATTGTAAAGCTTTTGGTGTATTAGGAAAATTATCTAACTCTAAATCATTGCGAGTTGTTTAAATTTATTCGATGCTGTGTGTCGCTTGTATCAGAATTAGATCAGGGAGATGAACCTGTATTTTTTTTGCTCGTTGATATCTCGATTTTTGAGGTTATTTCCACTCATCACCATCTATATCGGAGATTGTTGCAGCTAATTAAGTTTGTCTATAGCTTTATCATATGTAAAAATCCTAAAACGTAGAAAATTTTTGAATATTAAAATTAAGATTTTTGTTTTTATATATGTTTATAATCAAAGTATCACTTAAAATTTAAATTGTAATATATACTTTTAATACATATATATGAGAATTTTAATTTAATATAATTTTTTGATAAAAAAATAAAAATACATTTTTTATAGTTACTAACCTCGCTGCTACCAAAACAATACGGATTATTTTATATAATTGCCAATCATCAGAAGGAAAGTATTCTTTTCATAATGGTTGCTTTATTTATCTTAATTTGACTTGGATATGATGGCCATTTACATTCCTTATTATTTTCAGTTAACCATTCAGAAGGAACAATTTGTAAACCATCTTCGAACTCCACAATATTATACGCCATAATAACTGTAAATAAAAATTGATCAGCATTGAAATTATAAATAATCTATGATGTAAATAATATGATAAAATGTGACGATATAATATAATAATAATAATAATAATATTTGCAATTTATATTAGAGTATTATAATTACGTTTAATTATTTAATTACAATGCAATTAATATTAAACATGTATTATTCAGTTGTGTGTAACATCGGAAATATAATATAATTTTTTTTATAAGGCATTTTCAACATTTTTGCTCTAATTTTATCAAACTCTCATGTCTGAAGATGAGAATATTCAGACATGATACCAATATTTAAAGTTAATGACGAATAGGCTGTGTATATAAATCTTCCACTAACACAAGTACTTTGCCAATAGCATACATTTTATTGTCATTAGATTTAATGAAATTTAAAATTGACATTATTTGTCCATTTTCAAAAGAAATGCAATTATTTTTTGGATCATCACAGTTATATAATATTGATTATTGCAAAAAATTTTATATTGTTGTACAGAAATGAAATCTTTCGTAATAGGACCATCACAATGAGAGCGTGTAAAACATTTTTCCATATCGTATGAATTTGAATATATTTTGAATGTTTCATTATTATGTATTGTCTCAATTTCTGCAAATCTTCTTGTTAATTGCTGTAATGGTTGGTTAGTTTTACGAATTAATTTCTTAACGTAGACATATAATTCTCAAATTTAAATGCACTAAATTTATCCAGAGCACCAAATTGTTTTACGTCTGCAGCAAGATGTAATAAATTATGAATATTATGTGAAATATATTTAGAACCGTAGATAACTTGAAATGATTTTACAAAATGTTTTAATAAATTTTCTGCATATTCTATAATAGAAGTTTGATATGTTAAAGTAGGATGTGCAAGAATTGTGATTGCTACATGTAATGTTAGAAAATTTAAATATACATTTTCTTGTAGTATTCCTTTCAATATAATAGGACCTGTATATAATAAAAATTGCCGATATTCTGTGGCTTTCAATGTTTTGATATACTTTAATGATCTTGGTTTTCGAGCAAAATCAGAAGGAATATAATTGCGTAACTTTATTAGTTCCTTGAATTTGTTCTTTGTCTGAATTTGATAATCTTATCTTAATGGCCTGAAAGCCATAACATAATAAGTTTACGCATAACACCCAAACATACCAGGGGGCATATAATCTAGTGGCAACATTTGTAACTAAGCCTAGATTTGGTATATTTTTTAAAATTGTGTCACCAGTTTTGATAATCAAGATTATAAGATCCCGTAAAACAATTCCTTTATCATTACGAACATCAATTAGATGTGTATGGAAAACATATATGTCCTTCTATATATACACTTCAATAATGCATTTAGTGCAACTATTATATCCAGTGTGTCCTTTTACATTTAAAATAATGATTTAGCAGGAGCGTCACAAATTATTGCTTTAATTCGACTTTTATGATCTGTCCCTCATAATCAATCCCATTATTAGAAGAAGCAATAGCATCACCTACAAACATTTTTAAAAAAACTCATTTGCATTTTTTGGTTTCCTTCACCATAATATAAGGCAATGACATATACATTGTTTATAATATTATCTGCACATAATATTGGCCATAAACTCTTTGTGGAAGACTTATATATAGGTAAACCCTCAATATTTATAAATAATTGAATGTATCAAGAGCAAAATTCAATCTTTTACGTTCTTCAATAATTTTTAGAAGAGCTTTTCGAGACCTAAGTGGCAGTAATCTCCGTTTTCAATTTGTATAATTTCAGTTGATTTAGGAGTTTGCAATAATGTACGTGGATCTTTAGGCAAAGTATATTAGTGTGTGTTGCAATATCTGTAAAAGGTGACGGAGGATTTGAGTGATATCTTTTCTTCAATAGCCCATTTACTTATGTCATGTATAAAAGTTTCGTTATCATTTAAACACAGATTTTCATAATTGTTATCGACTATATAGCTTGCAGCTTATTTGCATCCGTGTAATTTTGTATCATACAGGCATTATTTTCAATTCAGAAGTTAATATTATTTTCATTCATCAATATTGATTTAGATTTCTATCTGAGTATACTTTATCAGAATCACATAAAGACGAAGCATTCTCATCAACAACAATTAGTTGATCATTATTATTATTAATTATTGCCATAGAATCCGCAGAATCAGTCTGATGAGTTATCATATTCATATCTGTTACTGTGTTTCTTGCAACTAATCTTCGTTTATGTCTTGCACTATAAAATATTGAGTGTTTTCGTTTGCGACCCATATTTTTCACAAAATATATTTTTTTTCCTAAATATACATATACAATGAAAAAAAAGATATCTTGTTACAATAAATATGAAAAAAATATAAGACAAACATAAGATAAAAAATATGTATATACTAACCTTAATTTTTATGTTGATGTTTTTCACTTGTTAAATCACTTCTTATTGCTAAGTGATCTTCTGAGATCACTTATTTTGAGTCAAAATGTCCTCTTATGCAAATAAAAAAACACGTGCTGGTACACCAACAGACTGCGTATACGCTGCAGAGCGTTTTGGGCAACGTGTACGCGCCTACACGGTCACGCTTGCATTAGGATTAGGTAAGATTAGGTACATTAAGTAGCGTCCATTAACGGTGACGTGTTGATTCTTTACTTTTAGAACAAATCAACGTCAAGTCTTGACAAGATGACAACTTAGCAGTCATTTGTGGTGGAACTACCGCCTGCATCCTCATCTAACGGACAAGTAGAACGCCAACATCAGACTATTTCAAATTTCCTAGCGAAATACGTATCGGAAGATCAAAAAAGACTGGGATCGATGGATTCCCATGTTTCTTTTAGCTTACAGATCTTCGAAGCATGAAACCACTGGCGTGACTCCAGCAGAGCTATATTTTGGTAGGGAACTAAGGTTACCAGTGGATCTTTTACGAGGAAATCCTGAATCTTCTGAAGGAAGACTTCCAAGAAAAATTTTACTAGAAATCTAAAAGAGAAATTAAAAGAAATTCATTCTTCGGTTAGAGAGCGAATGAATCTGAAATCTTCTCAGATGAGAAGATTCGTTATGATCGTAGTGCCAGAGGAATTCTTTTCGAAGTAGGACAGAAGGTTTGGTTTTATAATCCTCGTAGGGTTAAAGGGAAAGCTCCGAAATTACAAGGAAGTTGGGAAGGTCCATTCCGGATAATAAAAAAACTTAGTGACGTGGTGTTTTGCATAGAAAGATCGTCTAGACATAAGAGGAAAATTGTACATTCAGATAGATTAGCTCCTTTTCTCGAGAGAAGTTTAGAAAAATAATTAAGTAGATTGGAGCCCGAAAATGTCGATTTTCATTTAAAAATTCGGGGGGATGTTTTAATTTTAAAAAAAATAGAATAAGTTACTGCGCATTTTATTTTTCGTTACAGAGTCTTCAATTTGGAAAGAAATTTGTCTTTGACCTGAGAAGAGTTTCCTGAATGGCGGAAAAATTGATCTCCCAGCTTAGTCTTCGAGGGAGAAAATCTTCATCCGTCTTTATTCTACTCTAAGAAGACTGTCTTGCCCGCGGCCGCGGTTTTTGATTCGTGGTTTTCCCGCGGGACTTTGGGCAAATGCCGAGACAGGAACTTGGGGAGTCCATGAGGGACGATGGGTCCACGGAAGATACCCCCCCCCCTTGTCTGAACCGGAGGACGAAGGGAGACTGGGACTTATCTTCAAGGAATTTTGAAAGTCGATTGGGACCAAATTGACGGAGTCGCTCGGTAACCTGCGGCAGCAGCCCAGGGTAGGGCAGGAAGACTCGTCGGTGCCCTGGAATCGACAATTGATACAGTTGTACTGTGGACTTGGATTGGCGAATATAGTCCAACGGATGTGCGACGGGATCCAGAATGGCGGATTGTTTGGTAACCTGTGGCAGGAGCCCAGGGTAGAACAAAAAAATTCGTCGGAGTCCTGAGGTCGGCATCGGAATGCAGAGTTATTGTACAGCGTTGGATAGCCCTCTGTTTTTGATTGTCGGGACGACAATCTTGAAGAAGGGGGGCAGTGTTACGTCCCTGATCTTTCATCCCCTGAATATCATCCCTTGTGTCGTGGAGCTTCATCGTTAAGGGGGGTTGTTTATTGACAACCGCCCGGTGGTTGTTTTCAGGCTCCATGACAGTTTTGGTCTAGCTGTCATCTCGTACGGACGTGACTTGACCAGAGAGCAATCTTCTTTCTTTCGCGTGTACATTAGTCATTGTATTTCATCATTGTATAAAGGATCATTTCTTCATAAGAGAGTGTATTTATTTCGCGAGCCGCGAGTGAGTGAGAGTGTGTGCGAGAGACGTCTTTTGCGAGAAAGAACGTCCGGAGGACGTAACAATATATATATATTTATTCATCTTTATATTTAAATAACATGAATAATTATGTAATTAATTTAAACTGGAATGTATATACATTGTAAAGTTATTATATATTAAAAATAAATTAATACAATTGTCGCTCGTATATTGAAAACAAAGTGATAAATATAAGGCCAACTTATCGAGCTGAATATTCGAGATGTTCAGTCAACTACCATTTATTACATGTATAAATTATAAAACTACAGTCATTATATTAAAACTAACGCAAATTACAATCATTCTATAAACGTTTCGACCGCACGCGGTCTTCTTCAGTATAATTATTGAAATATAAATTCTTACAATTCACATAATATCGAAATTTAATTATAGTTATTCAGAATCAAGCGTTTTTGAGCAATTAACGCGTGTTTCAATCCGTCCTGTCCAACAATGTTCGCCTCGATATGATCCCTGATTTTGTTCAGATCTCGGATAGTTTCATCGTTAATATGCGAGAAATTAACCCGTTCCGTAGGCGCTGCAATTAATAAAAAATTACCGATCAACGTATGTCCAAATTATAATATGTATCCCCTACAATTGGTAGTATGCTTACCTATCATCGTTCTTCTTGACAATTTTGCTACTTATTAACAGTTATTAAGGATGACACATAACAAACCAACAATACAGAAAGACAGCTCATTTTAAACTCTACTTGATCGGAGAGCGTGCGTGTTTATATATGATCTAATATCTATGTTTTACTCGTTAATGTCCTATTTGTCCTATTATTATTTCTTGTTCGCTAATATATCCAAAATATCAAAATACGACTCGCTAAGTAACTCAGTATCTTTGTTTAAATTTAGTCCATTTTTTTGTTCCTTGATATGTAGCATCTCAGAAATGAGTCTTTTATAATAATTATTTTCGTTGTCCATGATCTTAACATTGTCCCAATTAAAAGTATGATGTTCATTTATTATGTGTTCAGAAATTACTGAATGTTTCGTTGAGTCCAATCTAATATTATTTTTATGTTCTTTCATTCGCGTCTGCAATTGCCTCTTTGTTTGGCCTACATAAGATGCATTACAATTATTGCAACTGATCTTATAAACCACATTCGAATTGCATGGATGTTTAGTTTTATCTTTCTGCGCTTTAATAATATTATCCAGTTTGTTGAGACATCTATACCCTACCATACAATTTTTATTTTTTACCGAGGAAACAATCATTTCTGAGATCCCATCTATATACGGAATGACAAAGAATTTTTTATTGACCGAGTCATTTCCTATACTTTTTGTTCTTTCTATGTTGGCCTGTCTCTCTATAATGCTCCCCTTAGATATGATGTGTTCTATCCGATGATTAATTTTGTTAAAAATCAGATCAAGAGGGTAACCATTGCTTCTGAGTATATTAATAATTAACTCCAAATTTTTATTAAAAAATAGTGGATGTGATAGCAATAGACATCTGTCTACAAGGTTATATATTATTCCAATTTTGTGGCATAATGGGTGGTTTGAATAAAATGATAACGTCCTTCCTGAGAAGGTTTCTTTTTGATACCAGTCTATATATATTTTGTTATTAATAATTTTAAGTGATAAATCTAAGAAATTCAAGCTATGGTTAACCTCTTGTTCGACCGTGAATTTAAGTCTTTCATGATAGTTGTTAAAATTATTCACAATCTGAGTCATGTTAATAAGTAGCAAAATTGTCAAGAAGAACGATGATAGGTAAGCATACTACCAATTGTAGGGGATACATATTATAATTTGGACATACGTTGATCGGTAATTTTTTATTAATTGCAGCGCCTACGGAACGGGTTAATTTCTCGCATATTAACGATGAAACTATCCGAGATCTGAACAAAATCAGGGATCATATCGAGGCGAACATTGTTGGACAGGACGGATTGAAACACGCGTTAATTGCTCAAAAACTCTTGATTCTGAATAACTATAATTAAATTTCGATATTATGTGAATTGTAAGAATTTATATTTCAATAATTATACTGAAGAAGACCGCGTGCGGTCGAAACGTTTATAGAATGATTGTAATTTGCGTTAGTTTTAATATAATGACTGTAGTTTTATAATTTATACATGTAATAAATGGTAGTTGACTGAACATCTCGAATATTCAGCTCGATAAGTTGGCCTTATATTTATCACTTTATTATATATTTTTATAAAATATTTAGATAAATAGATATATATAAAAAATAAATTATTTATCTCTAAATAATTATTTAATTCAAATATATTTAAACGTATATTCAAAAAAGGTAATATAAGGCACAAAGAATTAAATTTAGGAAATTAAAAAAATTTAAAGTTAAATAAAAATTTTTAATTTAAATTAAAAAATAAAAGTAAAAATAAAAGTAAAAAAAATGTAATGTACAAAAAATACTTAGCGCTGTTTTTGTATTGTTATTTTAACACATTAGTAAATAAAATAAAATATAAATCAAAGTATAGACTAATTTTTTTACTGCAATACGCTTCAATAGAAATCTATAAACATATTACGTGGCTCGATATTCGAATGACATGTGGCTAGCTGAACATATCGATATACATGTATGAAATATATGTATATAATGTTACATGCAATAATTGTCATATTAAACAGATTCAACGATTGGGCAATGTGAATGGGCTAAGTGAAAATTATAAAAATGAATTTACTATACATTAATATATGCTAAAGACGTATACATATACATATATATGTTATTAATATATGTATACCAGGGTTGGGAAGTAACGAGTTACTTGTAACGAAGTTACAGTTACAGTTACTTTTTTTCGGTAACTATAACTTAACTTCGTTACTTTTTTCTATCTGTAACTGTAACTGTAACTTAGTTACATTTTTTTAGTAACTAGTAACTATTTTAATAGTTACTTTATTAGTTACTTTTTTTGGAAACAAGCGCTAAAAGTATTGTTTAAGTATGGTAGCCGTTATATTATTAAATTAAATTTTGATAACAGTAGCATATGGATCTTTATATGATTTAATCTTTTACCTAAAATTTTCATTTTGTGTACATAAAATAATATAACACATAATTAAGATCGACCAATCACAGTCAAATATTTAAAAAAATTCTTAAAGGTAATAATTGATCGATTTGCTTGCGACTTTTAATTGATCAATCAAAATATAAATGAATAAAAATTTCTTTATTCTGATACATGTTTTAAAGCATTTGCAATGTTTTCCTGATCGCAATCAAAGTTTCGAGATAGATGTTTAAAGCGCATTATTTTCATTATGAATTTTTTTATAAAAAAGATTCAAATATAATTTCATGATTCTTTAATTTCGACTTATTTTGACTTCATCATTTCACTCTCCAAAGATAGGATGCGACTTCTGTGTGTGATATATTCTGTATATACACATTTCGTTACTAATCATCATTTTTAAGGACGTTTCGTAGTCAAAGGGCTATAATACAAAAACAGCGCTAAGTATTTTTTGTACATTACATTTTTTTTACTTTTATTTTTACTTTTATTTTTTAATTTAAATTAAAAATTTTTATTTAACTTTAAATTTTTTTAATTTCCTAAATTTAATTCTTTGTGCCTTATATTACCTTTTTTGAATATACGTTTAAATATATTTGAATTAAATAATTATTTAGAGATAAATAATTTATTTTTTATATATATCTATTTAAAATTAATACCTAATCAAACCATCACATACCAATGCTCAAGCTCGTATGACAATAAAAACAATGATAAATTATTAAATTAAGGCCATGTGTAAAATTCTTAATTTGAAATAAAAATTACACAAACGTTTCGAGCTCTACTTGCTCCTCTTCAGTGCGCAAAAAAATAGTGATAATAAATAACGATAATAAATAAATACATAAAATTCTAATAAAAAATCCGCAATACATAGTCAAAATAAGTTATATAGTTAAGTCATAGTTAAAACGCAAAATAAATTTACAATGAATTAAAACCATTAAAATAGTTCAACAAAGTAAGAACCCAATTAGAAGCAGAATGATTCGTCCGGTTATTCATAAAATATATTAGAATTATTAATAAAAACTCGGAGTGACACTTATACATTACCTCAAACGAACCACTTATCGTTATTTGACGAAAGTCCCTCGATCTGGCAATGATTATGTTCATCCTCTCAAATTATTTGATATTTGTTAACTGAATTTAAAGAATTTATTCAATTGTAAAATAGGATTCCACTAATGTGTATGTGAAAAAAGATTAAAAATTATAAATTAAAACTAAATACTAAAATATTGAACCTTTAGCTTACCAATTGTTCCGAATAACTTGAGATGACAATGCTTCTAATTGTTGTTGCCTTATTGTTAGTACTTGACTGTTTGTCTAGTCTTTTAAAAAGTCGAATAAATAGGTGTCAGATCTCACAAAATAACATTTACATAAGTCTAAAAATTTCGATATTTCTTCTAGAATGTCGAAATACGCGTTGTTAAGCAATTCGGTGTCTGTGTTATTATTTATACCATGCCTTTGTTCCTTGATGTGTATCATTTCCGAGATAAGTCTTTTATAATAATTAGATTCAATATTCAAGTATTTTAACGTTATCCCAATCAAAAGCATGTTTTTATCTATAATATGTTCAGAGACCACAGAATGCTTGGAGGAATCAAATTTAATATTATTCATATGCTCCTTTAGTCTAGTGCGTAATTTTCTTTTGGTTTGCCCAACATACGAAGCTTCACAATCCTTACAATTAATTTTGTAGACAACATTATTATTATTGTTATGCACGTTTTTGTCCGTGTGGACTTTAATTAATTGTTAAGATTATTTAGACAACGGTATCCTACTCTGAAATCTGATTTTTTTATTGTCGATGCTATTGTCTCAGAAATGTTATTAATGTATGGAATGACGAAAAATTTTTCCTTGCTATTATCTTCTGCAATTTCTTTTTTTCTATTGTTGTTAACTGACCATTGTTTAAAACTCTTATTCTCTTATTTATTTCTTTAAAGATTAAATGAATAGGGTAAACCGTTGTCCAATATATTTTAATCACCACAGTTCTAAATTTTTCTTATGATATATGGGAAAGAATAATAACCAAGCCCCTATTAAAAATTTAAATTACTCCTTTTTTGGCACTAGGGTGACTCATAAAAAAGATATTACTCTACCTGAACATTCTTTTTTTGAAACCAATCTAATGTAGATGTTTTCTATTTTTTTAAATTTTTTAAATCAAAAAATTTATGCTTCTTTAAATTTGTATTTAATCTAAAATTTAGTCGTTGTTGTAACATTAAACTTATTCATACGCATCAATTTTTTCTTTGGTGCCCCATAATAATGTCGTCTACTATCATAATATCCAAACCGATGTCCATCTTAAATTTTTGATTCTTCAAAATTTGCTAACAAATTTAGCAATTATTGGCGATCGGGGAACCATAGGGGTCCAAAAAAACTTGCTTTTTTACAATGTCATTTAAAGTGAATTTTGACACAATTAAATTTACCATGGGGTGAATTATTTTTTTGGGAAATTTAAAGTATGTTTATTTAATTTAATTTCCCTCTATTCTCCCTTTCTTTTGCAAACTTCGAATTTAGTGAAGTGAAACCAGTCCTAATGTTTAAATATCTTCCGCACCATTTTTCTTACCCCTAGCTTGCTGTAAAGTTTAAACTTTTTTTACAAATTTCTTTTTTCCCCCTGGAACATTTGAAATGATTTTATGTAAAAATTGGGCTTGATAAAGCGTGGTATTAATCGTGACACAAATTACTCTAAATGGGGTATTCTCCTTGTGTATTTTTTTGGGGAACCTAAAATTTTGGAAGAAGGATCGCTGGAACAGTGATATATTCTTTATTAGAAAAATTTCCCTTTTTTTTTTTTCCCTTTTTTAAAAAATTTGTTTTTTTCCTTTCTTTTGGAGGGTGGGGTTCTTTTTTTGATAGAAAGTGCTATGTCTTCAATAAACCTTTCCCTCTTATTCGTGTATATTTTTTTGGCATCCGACGGTTTTTCGGGTTTGCCTTACAGCCCTTGTAAAAAAAAAATCCGGTTCATGGCAAAACCCCCTTTTTTATTTATGCATACTAAACAAAACTTCATGAGTTGAATTAAAAATTGTTTTGCCGTGTAAAAAAAAAGGAAATTTGTGGAAACCCAATTGGGTTTGTAATTATTTTAAAATTTTTCATGGTTTAAAATAGTGGAATTTCCCTTTTTAACTTTTTAATCGGTATGGCCACTTTTTTTCATTTTTTAAAAGGCGCCGAATTTTTTCCAAATTGTAATAGATTGTGAATTGGTTGGATTATTGTTATCAAATTAAAAAACCATTTTTTGTTAGTATTTTAGAGGGTTTAAATGTTTGTCTCGAATTTTTTAGGATATTACATTCTTTGTTTCTTTAAATTGTTTTTCTGAAATTGTTGATTGTGGGAAAGTCTATTTTTTTGATGGAAAACAGTTTAAAAACGGTTTTTATATTTCTCAAAATTTTTTTGTTTCTTTTTAAATTTGGGCCCAATTTTAAATTTTTTTTATTTTGTTTGTAGTCTGTTATAACCTTCAAATGAGATGAAAAGATGTCTTAAAATTTTGTTCCATATGTGTCTGGGAGTTTTTTTACCACATAAATGAAAAATTGTAAAATTTACCATTAAAAAATTAATTTTAATAAAAACTCTGATTTCAATATTTTAAAAATTTTTTTTTTGATCTGTACCAACTATCAACCTTTTTGATGCTAATATTTTAACCTTTTTTTTTCGTATTTCAAAAATTAAATTTTTTAGCGCATTTTTTGATTTCCCCCTACTTTTTGTGCTAAAATTTTAATTTTTTTTTTAGTTTATTACAAAAAAAAAATTTAATTTTTTAAATTAATTTTTTAGAAAAAGATATTTT
>NW_028190934.1:0-43196 GCF_048542155.1 Nylanderia fulva
ACAGGTTAGGGGCTCATTGGGTGTACCGGGAATTTAATTTAAGTCAAAAAAAAATAAAAAATTTATTTTTTTCTGTGGTTGTTTTTTTTTTGAAACTATCCGTCGAAAGCAGGGCGCAAAAAAAACCCGGCTTCTCTCGTTTTTGCGAAGCTAAAGGGGACAAAAAATTTATATAAAGGGAAAATTTCCCCCAAAGGGAAGGGAATTATTTGGGGAAATCCCAATTTTGTGAAGGGCTATCAGGGATCTCAAGGGGAAATAGAAACACAGCCGAGAAAAATTAAAGAAAAGGGGAAAAAGCTCTCCGAAGTTTTAATTCAAGATTGAAAATGTTTTTAAACCCCTTTAAAACGTGGGGAAAATGTAAGCAGGCGGGAACCCACTTGAAATCTTTTTAAATGGGGACTCAATCGAGTGTGGGATTTCTTCGTAGTCTATTTCCGAAATTTTTGGGAAAAAATTTTATTTAAAAAAAAACCCCTTGTCTAATTTAGCCCGGGGGGAAAAAAATTTTCGTTTTTTAAAAACCCCGGTTTTGATGAATTTCTGGAGCAATTTAAATGGTCTCCCTGACACCAATAAAAAAACCATGGCATGGCATTTGAAAAATTTTAGAGGGGAAAACACATGTTTTTTTTTAAAACTAAATTTTCAGGACATATTGGAAAAAACAAATCCCAAACGCGTTTTTCCCTTTTTAAAAAAAAAAAAAAGGAAATTTTAAAACCCCAAATAAATCCCCCCAAAAAGAAACCTTTTGTTGGAATTGTATAAAGGGACATTCAATCTGACTGAAAAACGTATACAAAATACGGGAAACCCAAAGGGCCCCTTTCCTCGGAAAGAAATTTTTAGAAAAAATCTATTAAAAAGGAAAAAAAGAACAAAAAAAAAAAAAATTTTTAAAAATTGGTAAAAAAAATTTAAAAAACCCCAAATTAAATAAAATTTTTGCGTAAATTAAAAAAAGCAAACCCCGCAAAAATTATCGTTTTAAAAAATTTTTTTTTTTTTTTAAAAAGGGGGGGTTTTCCCCTATTTAAGAAATTTTCTTTTTTTTTTTTTTTTTCCCCCTTTCTTCCCTTTTTCCATTTTAAAAAAAAGAAGTTTTTTTTTTTCAAAAATTGAAAAATTGAGGGGAACTCTACAAAGTAAAAAAAATTTTTTTCGAAAATCTTATTTTTCCCCTTTTTTGTAAAAATTTTTTTTTCGTAAAAAAAAAAAACCCAAAAGTTTGTATTTTTTTTTTGGGCAGAGACGGCATATCAAATTATCTATGCATTTTTGTCCCAATTACACCAGCATCAGCGTACCAACGCGCCCAACGATGTTTGCAGGGAAAAATTTTGCAAATGAAGATCTCTCTCACGGGTCAGGGGTTTACACAATTAAAGCCCGTTTACGTGAACGTGGTTTAAATCGAAACTTCGACTTTTCCTCTTTTGTATGAAAAAATCCCATCCCCCTTCAAATTCATCTTTGGAAAAAAAAATGTTAAAACTAAAGATTTAAACCACGTTTTTTAAATTTTTTTGTTTACTGATTCTGTGGGGGAAATCTTCTTTACCAATTTTGCGCAACCATCGTTAGGCGCTTGGGGGATGCTAATTTGGGGAAAATAATTGCAAAAAAATGCAAAAAAAACTTTGTTTTTTTTTAACTCTCCCAAAAAAAAGTCGTAAAAAAACTTTGCTTTTTTTTGGGGAAAAAAAGGCCATTTTTTACAAAAATTTTGGGGGTGTTTTGCAAAAAAAAATTTTTTTTACCCCGTAGAGTTTGCGAAATTTTGATATTAATTGCGGGGTTTCGAAAAACTTTTTTTACCAATGTATAAAATATAAAATATATTATTCTTTTTTAAAAAGGGCTTATAAAAATTTTAACAATATTTTATTTTTTTAAAGGGGGTTCGTTTAAAAAAGGGGAAAGGATTCAACCCAACATGTTTTGGGGGAAAAAAAAATTTTAAAAAGGGGGTATTCCTTAAAAATGCTTTCGGGAAATTTTTGAAGAGTTTTTTTGCAAATGGGGGATTCCCCTTTAAAAATTTTTTTTAAAATATGTTTTTTTTTAAGAACTTTTGCGAGACAACGATAAAGGGGGGCACCCAATTTCTTTAAATATTTTTATATATATATATAAAATTTTATAAATTTTGGGGCGGGGGCGCGATCTGAAAATAACCCCGGGAAATTTTTTTGGTCGGGGAGTATCCGAACCCCGGGGTATATACCTGGTGCAGATATTTTTTGGGAGGGGGGGGGGGGACATATTTAGGGGCGGAAGAACCCCACTGCGCCAGGCACATACCCCCGGGGCCGGGTTTTTTCCCCCGGGACATTTTGGGGACGGGGCTTTTTCCTGCTGCGCTATTATATACCCCCGGGGCGGGGAAGTATTATGTGGGTTCGGGTTCACGGTTTTTTTCTTTTTCCCCTCCCGATTTCCGCTTTCCGAAAAACTTTTTTTTTCGCTGCAAAATAAAAATAGTTTTGTATTTTCAACCCCAACACACACTCTTTTCCCCTCTCTCTTTCCCTTCCACCCCTCTCTCTCGCACCCCAACCCACACACACACAAAAAAACCGGCGGCCTTTCAGCATCAGCCCTATAGAACGCACACGTCGTGACCGACCTCGTAAATTTTTTTAAAACAAAAAATAAATAACAATAAAAAAGGTTTAAAAAATTTTTTGGAAATAACAAAAAACCAAAAAAAAAAAATAAGAAAAATAGGTAAAGAGGAAAAAGGAAAAAAAAGGGGGGGCGAAAAACACCCTCGATACAGCCCACTCCAAAAGTACGAGTAGCAAACATCAAAAAAAAAATACGGCATCTGGGCTGCAAAACCCCAAATTAAAGCAAATATAAGGAGTTTTCAACGATCAAAGGGGTCCGGGTCTTTAAATTCCAGCGCAGGGGTTTCCGGGGATTGCCAAATTTTACTTTATTAAAATAAAATGTTTTTTACTTGAACTCGCGAATGTCTATTAGTACGTGATAAAAAACCCTTTGAGCGGACGATCTCTACCAACTTTTCTATTTTCGGCGACGGGCAAAACATTTTTGGGCGGGGAGATCCTCGAGCCGCAGGGTAAGCCCTCGAAAAAAAAAAGGATTTAGTCCGTACGAATCGGGGTGTTTTCACAAGGGAATTCGCGTTACAGGGTTTTGGGGTTGTTGGTGGAACGCCCTTTTTAAAAGTTTGGGGTTCAAACGGGTTTTTTAAAAAATTTTTTGTAAAAAACCCAAACACGAAAAATAAAAAATTCAAATCTAATTAGAGCCCAGAATTAATTAAATTAAAAAAAATTATGTTAAATGTGGAATATTAAATAGATTTATTTTTGTAGCGTTGATTCTTAATTTTTAGCATGAGGGAAAACTTGGTTTTTGGTCAGGTGGTTTGGGGGGCCCTTTGGTTCGTCGGAAACCATTTTTTGCGCAAAAAAAGACTAAAAAGCACTATGGTATAATTACAAAGTTTCGCCGGAAAAAAAAGGTATGAGTGCCCCGTGGCAAATTCGGCTCTACCTTTTTTGGTTATGCTCCCCATTTTCCCCTCTTAAAAGCCTGCAAATGAAAACCCCGTAAACGCAATTTTAATTTTTTTTTTTTTTCCCCTTCCGGGGGTTTTGAATTCCAAAGATGACGAACGGAAATTTTATTAAAAGGACTTAAGGGGAGTTTTTTTCCAAAAAGCGGGGATGTCTCATAGATTGAGTACCCCCGGGGGTTTGTTTTAGATTTCCTGGGGGATATCCTATTTTGGCGGTTATTAATGATGTTTTTATTGACGGGTTCCCCTATTTTATTGTTTGGAAGGATCGACGGGTCTTAATGTGGTCAAATCTTTTTTTTTTGAGAAAAATTTGCTTCCGGGGGTTATCGCCGGTTTTTCAATTGTACACAAAAATTTTTTTTGCTTTTGCTCTCCTTTTTATTTATAATTTATAAAAAAATTTATATTTTTCTCTCGTTTCCCTCGTTTCGTATTTTGCTCGTTAAATTTTTTACAATTTATATTTTTTGGGCCTTCACGATATAGGGCTTTTGGCATTACGATTTTTTTAAGGGCCTATTCAGATTACATTCCTTCATTTTTTTTTATTAAAAAAAAATTTATTCGGGTCGGAGAAAAAAAAAAAGTACCCCAAAACGAAAAAAAAAAAGTTAAATTTTTTTTTAAATTGGCGGTATATAATAATAATTTTTTAAAACTATAAAAAAATGTAATATTGAATTTTTTATTATTTTTTTTTGGAACCCTTTTTTTTAAAATTTTTTATTTTAAAAAATTTTTAAAAAAGAAAGGTAAGCGAAAAGAAAACGGATAAAATCTTTTGTATTTTTAAAACGATTTTGGAAAATTTTTTAAAAAAAGAAGATATTGCAATAAATAATATTTTTCTAATTTTTTTCCCAAGAAAAAAATTTACCAATTTTTTTGGGTTTTTTTTGGGAAAAAAAGTTTAAAATTCCTTTCCCCCCCCCCCTTTTTTTTCCCCCCCCTTTTTTTCCCCTTTTTTCCCCCCCCTTTTTCCCCCTTTTCCCCTCTTTTTCCCCCCTTTTTTTCTTTTTCCCCCTCTAATATAATAAACAAATTTTAACTTCGCTTTGGGTACGGTTCATATTTTGTTATTCGCTCGTTATTGTAGTTTTTGCCATTTTTAAATTTTAATATCTACAGCCCCAAAGCAAAACAAAAAAACCACCGCAAAAAAAATTTTTCCCATTTGGTGAGAAAAAATCTTTTAAAAACCCAATTTTTTTACTTATCTGTTGTTTGGGTTTTTAAAAAAAAATTTACCCCCCGAATCAAAGAGGGGTATGAGGAAAGAAAAGTTGAATTTTTTTTTAATATTTTTTCCATTTGCTTATGTATAGCCTGGTTTTCAACCCTTGGGGTAAATTCAACGCATTTTTTTCACAATGAATAAGGCAATTAAAATATAATAAAAAGAAACTTCCGGGGTTTTAAAACTGATAAGAAAAAATCGGTTTTTGAAAAATTTTTAAAAAAAATAAAATATCCCTTACTATATTATGGAAGGCAATCTTTCACGTTTTGGAATCATTTTCATTTATCCGTTTTTAATTTTTAATCTTTGTTTTCGTATCGTGAGAAGGCTCAAAGAAAGAGGGAAATCGCGTCTAGATTTTTTAATCACTTTTATTAACGTAAAAAAAACATCAAAAAATGTTAAAAAAACGCTAAGTATCTTTTCGTCAAAAAATTAAAATAAATATTTATAACAAAAATATTAAAATTTTTTTTTCAAAAATTAATTTTAAATTTAAATTTATATTTTTAAAAAAACACAAAAAAATTTAAATATTTTTATCAAAAAAAATTTAAATAAAAAAAATTTTGCCAATAAGTAAAAAATTTTTTTTTTTTAAAGTTTAACCATCAAAAAAATTTTCCAAAAAACTTTAACAAAAAATTTTTTACAAAAATTATTTAAAAAATTTTATTTTAAATTTTAAAAATAAAACAAGGAAGAAAAAGCCATACGCGGATGTTTTGGCGTACATTTTAACGAAAAAAATTTTTAAGTTTTTTTGGGGGGTGTTGGAAAAAAAAACGTGGCAAAGACGTATTATTCTCGCTGTACCAAAAACTTAAAAAAAGAAAAAAACCTTTAAAAAAATTTAAAAATTTTAAAAAAAACCCCAACCCCAGCGGAAATAATTAAAAAATTAAGAGAAAAAATATAAACCGAAGTCCTGAATGGGAATTAAAAACCAGACTTTCGCTTCCGGGCGATGTTTCCTGAGCTATTCAACCCCCCATTTATCCCTTCTTGCTTTAAAAATACTCTATAAGCCCCTTTTCCGGGGGGTTTAAAAAAAACCCAAGGTAATAACGGCTCTGTAATTAAATAATTCTAAATCATAAGGAGGCGTAAAAAGCCCTACGCGGATGTTTTACCCTACTTTTTAAGAAAAAATTTTTTAGAAAAAAACGGCGCAAGGACGATTATTTTGGTGACCAACCCTTTAAAAGCAGATTTGTCTCGGGTTCGAATCCCATAGGCTTGGACTATATTTTTCTCTTACATTTATTTAATTATTTCCGCAAGGGGGTTAGGGGGTTTCTGAAATTAAATCTCAAGTAAGAGATTATTTCAATTTTTAAGTCTGGTTGGTACACCGAGAATAATACGTGCCTTGCGCACGCTTTGTTTTCCAACGAAAATTTAATTTCGTTGTAATATACGTAGAAAACATCCGCGTATGATTCTTTACGCCTTTCTTATGATTTAGATTTATATTTATATTACAGAGCTGTTATTGAACCTTAGTTTGTTTATAAATTATAATTTATCTTTATTAATAACACAAAAAATTTTTAAATATTTGCGCTGTTTTGCAAAAGGCTATTTTAAGGCTAGTTGAATGCGTTATTATACTACTATATAAAACATTATAAAAGTTACAGCGCTAAGTTTTTTGCTTAATTTTAATTAAATTTGTTTCTTTTATTTTTTAACTTTTATTTTTTAAAACATTATATCTTCCTAAATTTACTTGGTGTGATTTTTTATTTTCAATACTTGGTGCGAATATTTAAAAATTTTTGTGTTATTAATGAAGATAGAATATAATTTATTGTTCGAGCGCGAACCCGTGAAATTGGAATCACCCGGTATATTTCGTTAAATTTGAAGCAATCATAACCGGTGGAATTTATAAGGTTGTAGGTATTATCTAAGTGAAACAGTGATCGAGTATTCTTGCGCAGTCATTTCCGCAAATTGTTTGGCTAATTCTAAGAACCTGCCCAACACTCTTCAACGATTACACGTTTTTTGACAACCCAAACAGCTGACAAGACGAGGCAAACGCTGGGCCTGTTTGTAAACTGAATGCGCGTTGAAAATCGATGCGTGTGTTCTGTCCTCTCGCTGGAACAGCTGGTCGTATATTTTTAAAAAACGAAAAGTCGAAAAACGCGCGTGCGACTAACAAAGGTCGAACAACAATTATCTTTTGTGATCGAGCAATTCAGCTGATTATAAAACCGTCCGTCGCTCGCGCCAGGTGAAATTATTCGCGCATAGCTTTTTGCGCCCTGCGTGTATATTACTGAGAAGTCGCTCACTTCGGGATTTAAAACTGCATTGAGGTTGCTCGTCTCTCCACACGCGCTTTCGCGATTTAAGTCATTTTTTTGTATTTTATTTTTGTTGTGCGAAATAAACGCTTGTTACTTTTTTGTCCGATAACCGTGTGTGAATGATTTACATTCCATCTTTCTCTCTCATTATCGCGCGCGTACTACTTTCAATTCGCTCTAGTCGCAACATTTATAAATATAATTTTTAAATAATTTTTGTAATACATTATTTAATATTAAATAATTTTTGTAATACATTATTTAAATATTAAATAATTTTTGTAAAAATTATTTTGGTTACATATAAAAAAGTAAAAATAAATCTTTAAATTGTTTTATTATTTTGGAAAAATATATTAATCATTGCTTTTATTAAGGGTAATTCCTTCTTAATTTTCAAGCAGGAAATGAGAATATTATCTTGTAAAATTTGAAATAATCATAGTTATGATACTTGTAAATTTTATTATTTAAATCGATTTTTTAATTTTTTATAGTTTTAATTTTTATCACGTTTTCATAATTAATGTGATAATTTTTCTTATATAATTATATATTCGAAAAACGTAAGCTATTCGAAAATATTATTTTTTAGTGTTTTATTTCTTGCTCAAAAAATTTACATTTTAAATCTGAAATAAATGTAGACATACTTTGATAGTTGATTGTCACTAATCTTAAAAATTATTGTTTTCATATATAATATTAAATTAGATTATCGAATTATATTACAATATATCAAAAAGAGTTCTTAAATTAAAATAATTCAAAACAAAGCATATGTAATGTGTGCTACATTAAAATTTTAAATACTTCAGGTAAATATTTAAAAAAATATGGGGGGAGGGAGAGAGAGAGAGAAAGAGAGAGAGAGAGAGAGAGAGAGAGAGAGAGAGAGAGATGAGAACATGAAAGAACACGGGTAAATTCAGAAAGACATAAGATTCGTATCATTGCATTGAATGCAGCATTTCAGTATATCATCTGTTAATTTGCATATATAAAGTTTAATTTGAAACCAATTTTTAGAAAAGTTGCAACATTCTATTAAGATAACCTATATTTACTGATTTAGAGATCTTCATAAATGGAAATGGCAGTTAATATTTTGAATACGAATCCTGAAATAAATGTCAAGGATATTTTTCAAAATAAAGAATTTTCAAGCATCACAAAGGTTACAAATGATAAAAACGATATGCAGAATCAAAAGAAGACACATGTAAATTTTGAAGGACTATTCACGTTCAAGACTGACTTGAAGTGGTTTAATATCATATATATTATTATTTTACATACTGGCATGTTGTATGGCTTTTTAACTTTTAATTGGTTCGAAGATATCAGAACAACTTTTTGGAGTAAGTATTTTTTAGAAAATTGTTAATTTCATTATTTCGTGTCTTTAATTTATAAAGAAATAAAAAATTAATTAATTTTTTTCTGAATAGAACTAATGATTTTTTTACATACTATTTGTATTTAAATATTTAGAAATAGTTTACAAATATATGTAAATGCTTCACATTTACATTAATTTAATTGGAATATTATCTAGCTTTTAATAAGGATAGGATAGTTGCGAAAATCAGCAATGATTAACCAGAAATTAATTAAATAGACTTTAATAATAAAATAAAAGCGCGATGAAAGCTTGGCAGCTTTCATTTCTAATACATAATTTTGATTTTATTGTTGCGCAAACACTGCGTCAATCGCAACAAGACAACTAAATTATCACAAAGCACATAAGAAAAATAATTTGGTCTATATACATACAGGGTGTTCTATTTTAATTACCACAAGTGAATATGTTAAAAAATATACAAGATATTGGAAAATGTTTTATATAAAAGATTTCGAAGTAGAAGACGTCTTATCGTAAGCATAATTTTATTCCAAGCAGAGACATTGGGATTTCGAAGTCATTACTTTTTTTTAAACGAAATCATAATTTTTTTATAAATTTAACGTATAAGACGGGCAACAAGAGCCAAATCGCGGATGACAATGCGTTATCCTAACGAAACTAAATAATTTTTCGTTAGAATTAAATACCGGTGCACAAGGCACCAAATTTTTACTTGGACACGGCCAAGATTTTAAATATGAAATAATCTCATATTTTGAGATTTAATTTCAATACCCCTTTTAACCCCCCTACGGAAAATAAATAAATGAATGCAAGAGAAAAATATAGATCCGAAAATCGCTGAATCGGGAATCGAACCCGAGACCTTTCGCTTGCCGGGCGACTGCTCTTCCAGCTGAGCTATTCAGATCCTTTCGATTCTATACTTTTCTCTGTTATATATATTAATGTTGGTAAACAAACGCATTTTTTAAGCCAGCGTGTATCAAATATAAGAGTTTTAACAAGGCTCTGTAATATAAATATAAATTTAACGTATAAGACGGGCAACAAGAGCCAAATCGCGGATGTTAACGTATAAGACGGGCAACAAGAACCAAATCGCGGATGACAATGCGTTGTTCTAACGAAACTAAATAATTTTTCGTTATAATTAAATACCGGTGCACAAGGCACCAACTATATAACTATATAATAGTTTTAAAATGCTTGTGTCATATTGTACATTATTATATACATAATATTATATTTAAAATTATGTTTTTTAATAATATCATTCAATATTAATGTTATATGGTTACAAATATTTTATTCTAATATATAACATTTATTTTAAGGAAAGTTTTGCTTACTATTACGTCGCAAACAAATTCAGTTTGAATAATCACTCACTCGTCAACATTGTTATTGGATATATAGCTAGTTGCTTAAAATCTTTGTTAATGAATGCAATTATGTTGACCTTATATATATATTTTACATGTCAATAATTTAAAAAAGGTAAAACATATATATATAGTTAGAAAAATTTAATTATATATTTCAAAAAGATATATATTTTTTACCTTATCTAAAAATAGAATATAATTGATAAATAGTTATATAACTTTAATAATACCTTTTAAATATTATAAACATTTCGCACAAATTAAACCATATTTTTGCATACATGTATGTATATTTGAACATATGTATACGTACATAAATAAACGCTCACGTCTATAAATAAATTTGTATGTATGTTTGTTTCATAGAAAAAGAAAATTTTAAGAATGTATTGAGAAGTAATAAAAAAATATAATGATTTTTATATACATTTATAATATAAACTAAGAAATATATATTTAACGATTTTTAGAATCGCATAAAGTTGGGATTAATCGGGGTACTTAAAAGAATCAAATATGAAGAAATTGATGATAGTAACGACCCTAAAACATGTTTACGACAAGAAGCTGCAAGATGAGCATGTTTTCTCGGTGACATCGCTTGTAAGAAAGAGGCCAACATTAAATTAAAACAACATTGCGAACAATCTAAAACATACAGGTAAATATTATTATATGCTTTTACGCTTTCTTAATTAAATTTTCTTATTGATATTCTCTATAATGTTCAAATGGTTTAATCAAGAGATCTATATGCTAATTTTTAATAGGAAAATTTAATTTTCTTTTTATTTCAGACTTATGCCATGGTAAATGGAATGGACATATTGTAAAGATTTGATGATAACTACCGAAAAAGAGAATACTTGGGAAATTGTGTATGTGATAGGTTTGGAAAAAAATGACACTAAATTTTTAGAATACTTGGCTTGCACTGAAGATACTAATCGCATCAAATCGTATTTAACATTAAAACAAAGTATTTCTACAGAAGATAAATATCCAAATTCTTTTAACAGTTTCTTATATATTATTACAAAGCATGCGAAGGATCAAACTATACTAGAGCACTTATTAAGTTATTTTAAAGAAATAAAACCAAAGTAATGTGCTATATTTTTATAAATATTTTGTAAAAAAGTTTTTATTTGTATTATATATACATCTGTTTTATCGGTTTTAGACTTGTTATTATACCTGCAGCATTAATTATTATTATTAATAACGTATATTCCGTAAATCAAACTAAGGTAAAAATTTTACATGTTTATAAATGTATACAAAATGTAATAATAATGCAATATTAATAATTATTATATAATGTTTAAAATAATTTTAATAGTGTTATAATGTTACAAAAACGTTATTTATTAATACCTAATGTTAAAAAAATAAAACATTTTAGTTAATAGAAGAATACGTTGAAAGATGGAAGACGGACTTAGCAGACATAATTAATATAATGAATAATACAAAAGATTTATTTAGCAGTTATCACTTAGAAAAGGTAAATTTAATAATTATTATTATGGAAAGCAAAAGAAAAAAATATTGTTCTCTCTTATTAATCTCAAAACATTAATTTTATATTTTTTTATTTATTATATAAACGGTATATTGATTTCATTGTTTTTATATATTAGGATATAGATTTAGATTATATATTAGGAAAGCATCCGTTTTAATCAATGATAGAAATAAAAAAATTGCAGCTATGCATAGGTGAATGTATTTTACATGAATAATTTTTTATATTGTATGTACTATTTCTTTTACTGCTTCAATTATTGTTTATATAGATGCGTTACTATTCGATGCCTCTATATTTACTAAATTTTATGACCGTTTGCCTCAAGTTTTTCATATTTTTGCAAACTTGCTTGAAGTAGTTAAACTATATATTATACTAGTATAATTACAAGAAAATAACCATATAATATTACAATAAGTTTACTGTTAGATATAATATAATAATACAAATGAATAAATATATAAAAAATATATAAATATATAAATATGCTTGTTAAATGTTAAATGCACCTAAATATATTATCTATTTATTTTGAATTATATTTATTGTGCGAGGTTAATTCGCCGGCCTCGAGCACGCCGAACCCGAGGGAGAAAACGCCGAATTACAATCGGGTGACGAGTACCCGATTGGCGGTATCAGATGTATATACGAATAATTCGGTATCCAGAGGACAGAAAAAGTTAATATTCGAAAGGTAACTAACGGTATTTGAATATCGGTATTCACGACAATTCTAAATATTCAGGTGCCAGGCGCGATTCCGCGTGTCACGGTATCAAAATTCGTTCAGAAAGCGTAAATTCTCCAGCTACGCCCTGCTCAGCAGAGGAGCGCGGTTCACAGATATTGTTTTCAGAGATTCTGGAAAGGAGATTTTAATTAGAACACAGAGATTGGGCTAATAAAATATATAACAATGTATTTTAACAATATTAAGACAATTACATAGACACATTACATACAGTGGATAATAAAAGTAAGATACAGTAATATAACATTGGATACATCGTACGAAACGGCGGATATAAGGACGAATAGTCCTCCGGTACTTTACGAACATCTCTCTATGGACATTTCCCCTAGGCAATGACGAGACTCCTCAAAACCCGGTATTATAATCGGCCGCGTGGTAAACACGGCCGGGCTCCTTTGCAACACGCGGATAACGCGTGATCAGATCGGAATGCGGCGCGTGCGCGGACCCATATAGATCTGTGGATTACGAAAATCGATACAATACATAAACTTCGCAAATATTCATTATATATATAATTACCATATTCACTATCGAAAACAATACACGTTACTCGGCGCAGATTCGCCAGTAAGTCTTAATGTGACAATTTTTCAAATGTTACGCGACCAAAATCGTTATAAAGACGATATCGGGAGATCACACGATAATTTCGCGAATCTCGGATGACTCCCGCAGAGTAACTTAACGCACGATAAACTTTACTCGCGAAGAGCGGCCTCGCGTAAATTTCGATATCTTACGCCCCTAAATCCCATAAACGATACAGTATACAAACATAAAATAAAGTAATTAGTATTATTAATATTTTTATAAATATTTTTTAATTATAATAATTACTGTAGTCTTACTTTAAACAAGATATAACAATTGTGCGCTGCTAGTTTAAAAGTGTCTTACTTATCGAAATAGTTTATACATATAATGTATATCAAAAAATGTCTCGTTTTTATAAGTAGAGTCATATTTAAATTGTAACTTAAAATCAATATAAAACAAAATATATAATATTTAGATTGTAACTTAAAATAATATAAAACATATTATTTTATTTCCAACAATACAAAACTGTATAAAATAATTCTCATATCCCAAATTAATGTTATTCTTAAGCGAAACGGGAACAACTCGTTTTCCAAAAATCGTCTGAAGCCAGTGTCTGATCTTGACAGGATAAAAGGACTAATTACAAAATCATTTATTGTGCGCGACGGAAAGCAGGATAGGAAGGTCGGAAGCGAAAAGACAGCGAAGCACTGCACTCGACACACGCGTAACGTGAACAAAAAATATATTTACACTACGAACAACAAAAATTACAATTGTTTAAACCGCACAGAAATTGCCAGAGAATTAACTGATAAGAATAAACCAAAAGAAATAGCCGAGTCGATAATTAATAACTAAATGTTCCGCAAGCAACTGTAATTAGACACGAAAAAAGACAAGCGATCTTTTTCGTAAAGTAGAAGCACACTCTTGACGCGACAAGTAATCGGAAAAGAACGCCGCGGTCACGAGAGAGGAGGTTTATATAGGCCCGTATTTCTGGAATATTCGAGAACAATTTTCTTTAGTTTATCGTTCGGCTGAGGGCGAAAGAGCGTTTAGTGTAATTATTTACTTTCCAGCACATCGTAGTTTTGTTATTATACGAACTAAAATGTATCTCCTCTCGCGCGACCGAGGTGTTTACAATTATATGTGATTTGACGTAAGCGCTTCCTTTTCGCAGGCGCGGGGTATACGTATACCTGTGCGGCCGAGCGCTATTTGAAAATAATATCAATATAAAATTAAGCATGATGCATGTTGCATGTAAAATGAGAAAACTGCATGAATTTGAATATTTGATGCAATAATGTTTTAATACTTTTCAGCTTTCTTTAGACGTTCGATTTTCGAACATTTATCAACATATGGTTACATGAATTTTTTAAATTATATAATAAAAGGTTGAATGAACTCCTTTACGGAATAAAATCGAAGGTTGCCGAATATCGAACGACAAAAACAAGCGATGAGAATACCCGCGCGAGGGTTTCGGCGAAAGAAGAACGCAGAATTCGTAAAACGCTCATCGAAGACACATGTACTACATAAGACTATCAGAAATACAGTCCACTTTAATGTAATTTGTCAATTTTCTAAAGCCAATTTCATTCCTACTATTATCGATTCGATACAAACTAAGCATTATATTGTTTGCGCCCTAAATACTGCGCTGGCTCTTACTTGCCTTTTTTACCTCTTGATCTATAGTTAAGATTTTTGTTTAATTGTTTTATTATAAAACTTATTTGAAAAATACTTTTAAGAGCATGTTACTTTTTAGGCAGATAATAATTTTAGTTATACTGGTTGTTCTTTCAACATTAATATTTTTTTAAAGCATAAATATTTACGTAAATATTTTAATAACCTTATTAAATTTATACATATATGTTAAATACTGAAAAGATATGTGTTTAGATGTATTACATACTATATACTCAACAATTACAATACTTGCTTTTATTTGTTAACTGTAAAAATTTTAACGTTTAAAAAATGCGATATTTTGTTTTATTAATTATTATTAGAAACAGAGCTAGAAAGATTAATTTTATGTTTTTCGAAAGTGATATAAATTTGTAAATAATACATATTTATTTAATTAATACTAGACATATTTATTTGATTAATTAGTCAGAAATTGAATATGTTTAATTAAGACAACTGTTACAAATGCAAACACACACACACACACACACACAAATATACATATAACGACCTCAGAAGTTTTGTTGACCTAACACATATTTATCGCGATGACACATACAGAGAATCGGTTAGTCTTTCGTGGTCTTTCGAACCATATCGTGGTAGATATAATAATTGTAATAAAGTGTATGTGAACATTTTATATTCTTCGAACATTGGATGCTGCTAAAGCATTAATTTGTTACAGTTAATTAAAAAAAATAAATTTATATCAATATACTTCTGCAATCAACATACTGTTTCGAAATATTGGGTAAGTCAAAATAAGTTAAAAATATAGAAACATATATTTGTCTGCAAATATCAAAAAAATTTAATCATACAGTGTAACGAAATTTTAAAGAATTTCCAACATATAAGCATAAAGAGAACAGCTTTATTCAAAATTATCTTTAAATTTTAATTCAGAGATAATTTCAAATAATGTCAATATTATAATCTTTTACGAATTGTAATGTTGAAATAATCTTGGACCCACAAAAATTTAATATAGAACAAATTATTTCTGAAACTAAAAAATATATTACAATTTACATAACAGATAATAAATATTATAACAAACACTTTTAATTGTCCTCTCATTACTAAATTATTAAAATTCTGTTTTCTAAAATTTGTACTTATTTTTATAATAAAATGATTTTTAAGTTGTGCTAATATTGAGTAAAATAACTATGAAACAATAAAGAAGAATTCAATATTAATTTTTGTTATTAAAGATTATGTATATAATTAAGAAAAATAAAAAAGGGAACAATTGCTTTCTATCATCATAATAAATGTAGTGTATTATAAAAAAAGTGAACAAATTTTTATAAGTTAGAAATAAATATAAATATAACACTTAGAAATACGTAGAATTATATCAACCATATGTATATATATAATATTAATGTTAGAATATAAAGACTTATAGTATATAATATATATATATATATATATATATATATATACCATATATATATAAAATTATATTTTTGAAAATTGTGCAAATGGAAATTTGCACACCGCTTCCTCACCATATAATGTTTCACTAATTAGGATGTTTTTTTTATTTCACAATTTTAATACTTTTTGTATTTATTTCTTGTTTATATACAAGAAAGATTTAAAAAGATATCAAAGCTATACTTATTTCTTTATTTATGTTTTGTCTAAAGTTGTGTTTTACAGATCGAAAATAAACATTCCTTTTCTCCGACATGATGATATTTCTAAAACTATTATTAAGCGGAACTATTATTAGCGGATTAATATTTATCGCTGCGACGACTTCTGTTCGTAATGAATCTTTATGCTATCAACCACCAAAATATATAAAACCAATGCATTATGATATCAAACTCATATCATATATCCAAAGAAATATTTTCTACGGAGAATACAATATCAGCATAAGCATTCTTAACCAAACGCAACACATATATTTATCTTCAGTAAAACTATGTATTGAAAATATAGTTTTATTTACAAATTTAGAAAAACATCATAAGAATGATAAAGATACAATTTATAAACCGACATATAATATTACAAAAGACACAATTGATATTTTCTTTATGAATGAGTTATCACCAGGAAATTACACTTTAAATATAAAATATTTGGGTACTGCTGATGAAGGCTTCAGAATTTTCAACGTGAAAAAAAAATATGCGTAAGTAAATAACTAATGTTAATTAAAAAGAGTACAATATGCAAGTACATAAGACATTGTAAATAATATACTATTTATGTATTAAATGTTTCAATAATTATTATACATCGCGGAATTCAAATCTAAGGATGAACAATCGTTACCTTTATTATTATATACAATAGTAATATGTAATAAAGTCATAAAATATAATGTGTTGACGCATATATAACATTTATACATTTTTTAATTCCCAATATTTTTGTTTGTCAAAAAAATTTCATTAATTTATGTTCTTCGAAATGTAGGTGGGTAGGTGCTCCGCATCTCCAGATAATAGACGCCCGACCAGTGTTTCCGCGTTGGCATTCACGTGATTTATTGTTAAAAACAACCTTTAGCATTTCTTTAGGATGTCAGCATTGCACAACTTTGTCAAATATGCCATTGAGAAAGGCGGGAACAGATGAGTACGATGTGAAATGGAAACACTTCCATATTACACCTGTAATGTGGACTCATCACGCAACAATGATTGTGTCTAATTACTTATCACATCTTGATAATACAATCATTACAATGTGGTGCAGAATTGATACTGTACGTCACATGGAATTTGCAAGTAATGTAGCTAAAAATATCACGTTGCTTTTTAAAAATACATGGAAACGTTCGAAAAATATTTTGTACATGACTCATGTTGCAATTCCAAATTTCCATGACAAAGGCACAACAGTTTTCGGACTTGTTCTTTATAGGTGAGTACAAATGCTTCAAATTACATTAAAAATAAAATTATATTTGTATGCAAAATTATAAAATTTAAAAACAAGTATATCTTTTATTTCTGTAAACGTTTAGAAGTATAAGAAATTACGAAAACAAACAGTTTCAGTAGAATTGAGTTTATTCATATTATTACAAAGATAAAGTTTACCGTTTTAATACGTACATAAAAAGTAAAGTATACATATATGTGTGTGTGCTACATTGTACCCCCTCAGATATGTTAAAACTGTAATAAAATTATAAAAAAATGACATTTTTCTATTTATTTCAAACTATTGTTCTTTGTCAACAATATATACATTAATAGAAATATATCGTTGCTTTATATTGTAAATTAAAAAATAAAATTATTTAGTACGATTTACAATATTAATTTGCTAAATTGTACCAATGAGTTTGTATATTGTACATCTAACAATTAAATTAAAATATTGTAACAAAAATAAAATTGTATTTTCTATAAAAGTTTTCAATCTTAACATTTAATTATAACTTTCAGGGAAACCGATATCATCTACGATAAAAATGTATATCCTATTGCTCAGAAAATCGAAGTAGTTCAATTAGTAGGACGTAAAGTGACACAAGAATGGTTTTATGATGTGATGAACAATGCGTCAGGGTCGGATTTTTGGTTTAATAAAGGTCTTGCAACATTGCTTGCAACATATGCTGTCAATGAGGTACTTTAGTTTAAATATTTTCAACACTATCTCGCTCCCACCTTCTCGCAAACGATACAATACTTAAGTATTCAGATTGCAAGGTTTTCTTAAATCAAACCCTTTTTAAAAAATCTATATGGATTCTCTGTCAATTATCTTAAAATTACATTATTTAAATTAATTAATTGTTTATTAAAAAATACCTTTTTAACATACATGTAACTATAATTTAATTATTAACAATTTAATAAAATAAAATGCTACTGTTATAAAAATTTTTTAACACCAATTTATTAGAATTATAAATTTCTATGAAATCTAAATAAAATAAATCAATCAAAGACTAGTACACACATGATACTTATTTAAATAAATTTGATAAAGAGAAGTCGCAATATGATATCATGAGACAATAATTTAAAAAATATGTAATATTTGCAAATTATATTAATACAAAATTTTAAATTTTATTATTATATTTGTTTTAATGTGAGTTTTTCAAAATGAGAAAGTGTTTCGTTTTAACAAAGAAGTAACGTTAATAATATTAGTATTTGTTTGTAATGCAAATATCTTCAGATTGGTTATGTCGATATATATTAATTATTTTCTTCTGTAGACTTATCCAGATTATCAAATAATAAATTTATTTGTTGTTCAAAATCAACATTATTCTCTTAATTTGGATGATGATCATATGTGGCCTTCTACTTCACAAAGTGACAGTTTATTGAAATATCGCCAATCTATCAGAGGTATAACGTAATATAATAGAATAGTCCGCGTAAATTTTTAACTACTAATATTATTTATAAAATATCTGTTAAGTTGGAATTAATTCTTATCTGGATTTAATTAAATATCATTTTATAAAAATACACACATACGCGCACACACGCACACACACACGCACACACACACGCACACATACACGCACACACACGCACACACACACATACACACACACAAACACACACGCACACACAGTGTCCGGCAATCGCGGCACATATGTAATTAGAGAAAGTTATAATTGACTGGTCCTTTGAAGTTTTTTTATATATATTTATAATATATCTAATTTGTACTTTGATGTAATTGTAGCACCCTTTTATACTGCGTATGATGCAACATGTCTTGACCGAAGAAATATTTGGAAAAGCGTTCGCGTATATGTAAAATAGCACGTGAGTAATTTAATATAAAATAATATTAAAAAAATAAAATTGTGTAATATAAATAATGTTTAATAATAGAAGTTTTATAAAATGTTCCTTATTTTTTGACTTCTGCCATTATTTCCTAATGCTTTTTTTTATTATAGTATAACAATTCCGCTATTTTCTAAAGCTGCTACTAGATTTATTTTTACATTCATTATTTTTCCCATAAAAACCGTTTTTTGTAAAAGAAATTGTTGTTTTATCGTGTCACCTTTTTATATACATACACATTGTTATTTTACTTGGTAATTATAGAGATATAGGGAGCCACCTCCGATTTCTGTGATCTTGACATATGTTGTCAATGTCACTGTCGTGAGTAAGGATAAAAGTTTTAAGCGTTGCTCATTGTTTATAAAAAAGTTATTAACAAAAAAAAAGTTTTTTAAATATAACAGTTATTCTGACATAAAGGCAAAAGAATATTTATATAAATATCAGAAACATTGTTTAAAATTCATTCTTCGGACATATGTGTGGTAAAAGGTTAGTTTTGAATAGGCTTCCTCTTCCCGGCGCAGCATCCAGGCTCCTTCTTGACCCACGCGTTTACTTCATTATGCATCCAAACATATAATACATTTAAATATATATGTCATAAATATTAGTAATATTTAGTAAACTTGTCTTGTAATAGCTTTTTTATAAAAAAAGGGCGACGCTTAAAAAAATTTTAACTTTTTTACTCAGGAAAATGCCCTTGACAACAATCCAAGGTCTCAAACGGGGGGGGCCCCCTTATCTTAAAAGTCTTTTTTTTCTTTTTTTAATTTTTTAAAAATTTTTTTGTTTTTTAAAGCATTTTGTGACATTTTTTTTAACCCTTTTTAAAGATTTTAAATTCAAAAAAAACAATTTTATTTCCTTCCTTCATTTTTTTTTGGTCTCCGAAACGATCTCTTTTAATTTTTTTTAATTTCGTTTTGTCTTAACTTTTTTTTGTTTTTTTTCTTAATTCTAAACCTTTTAATACTTTTCCAAAAATAATCTATGTTAAGCTAAAAAAAACCAAAAAAAATTTTTTAAAAAAAAAAATTTTTTTTAAAAAAATTCGTTATTTCTTTATATAAATAAGAAAATAAATAATAAAAAAAGAAATTTCATATTTTTTTTTTAAAATTTTATTTATTAAATTTTTAAAAAATTTAACATTACCGAAATTTTAAAATTTTTTTTTTTGTATTTTCAAAAATTTGAATTTTAAAACCCAAATATCTAGATTTTTTTTTTTTAAAAAAGCTCTTTAAAAAAAATCTAAATTTGTTCCAAATAAAAAAGAATGGTAGTTGGGTTTGAAAGTTTTTTCCCCCTTCTTAAAGTGTAAAATTTATGATATATAACAAAAAATGTTCGCCAAAATTTCGACACTTAATATCGCTCCCTTCCTATTTTAAGGAAATGTCTTCCCTTTTTTAAAAATTTTATTTTAAAAAGGTTCGTTCAAAGGGTTTAAAAATTTCTTCCAATATCACTTAAAAAGTTTTTGGGTAATATTAATATACAAAAAATTTGGAAAATAAATCAATGGATTAAAAAATATTTTTCTCGTTTTTTTTTACACCCAAATTGAAATTTTTTTTTTTAAACTCAGTCCTAAAAAAAAAAAAAAACTAAAAATTTTTTAAAAAGTTTTGTGTCATTTTTTGCAAAAAAATAAATTTTAAAAAAACGTTTTTAATAATTCACCCTTTTTAATCAATTTTTACAAATTTTTTTTTTTTTTAATAAAAAAATTTTTTAAAAAGAAAATTTAAATTTTTAAAAAATTTTTTTTATTTTTAAAAATTTTTGCACTTTTCTTTTTTCAAATTTTCAATATTGGAGCCCTTTTTAAAATTTTAATTTTCAATATTTTATTTTTTTATTAAATTTTTGGGATTCTTATTTTAAATGAAAAAACAAAAGTATGAAATGGAATATTTGAAAATTATTTGAAAAAAATTATTCGAAACAAAAAAAATTGATCAAATTTTTTACTTGACAGGATATTATGGGAACTTATGATAGAATTGGAAAAATTTGAATCCTAAATTTATGATTACACAAAATTCATGCTTAACGTGCCCAAAATTACGTGATGCATTTCATTTAAGTAAGGGCCCAAATCAATTTCCCAATTTTTGAATCCATATATCGCTCAAAAAAAGTTAATAAAGGTATCCTTGTTTAAAGCCCGGAAAAAAATTTAGTACTTTTTGTACCTGGGGAAGGGGGGGGGGCTTGGGTTTTTGGTAAAATTCTAATTTAATAAAAATATTATATTTCGATATTTTTCAAATACCTTTTAAACAAAAAGTTTTTTAAAAATCGAAAAATAAACCCAATGAAAACGAAGTTTTTTTTTGTTTTGTCGCAAACAATGCGAAACAAAAATTAGTTTGAAAAATCATATCGAAAAAGGCCCCAAAAAGGGATGATTTTACATTTGCCAATTTTGGGATGGATAACATTTTTTTTAGTTAGCTAGGTGTTAAAAACTTTGCAAGAATGAATTATATTTTGGACTTAATATAAAATTACTTTAGTAATTAAAAAAAAAATAAAAAAATATAATAGTTTTAAAAAATTTTAAATTTTAATTTTGGAATCTTTTTCCAAAAATTAAAAATTAAATTTTAAAGGCGTTTTTCTTTTTTGCAAAATTTGATTTTTTAAAAAATCTTTAAATTTTTCGCGGGGGGCGGGGTGCCTAAATTTGTCGAAGATTTTTACGCGTCATATTTTTGCGGCCTTTCGCGCTTTTCTTTTTTCCAACGCCCCAAAGGCCCCTCTCGATTCGAAAAAAACCCCCAGCCAACCGGAAAACAGCTTGCCTCCCTTTTTGGGGTTTTAGCCGTTCGAGCCCAAAAAAACCGAGTCCCCTTTTTAAAACAAAAATTGGCTTACCAAAAAATGAATAAATAATCATTTCCCTGACAGGGGCGTCCGAAACCTAATAAAAAAATAAAATTTAAAATTAATAATAGAGATAAATTCGGGGATTTTTATAGCGCAGATACCGATCGCATAAGTCCTAGCTTCTTTCCTTTTTTATTAAAACCTCGCATTTTTTCGCTGTTTTTTGGGTAGAAATTTTTGGGTCGATCCCTTATTCGTCGCGACCTCCTCAAAATCGAAAAAAATTCTTCTTACCATTCCGGATAAAACGTCGTCATTCTTCGTATTCGGCCCCCAAAATAATCGAAAAAGGGGGTTGCCCCCATACTTTAAGCGGCGTCCCGCGATTTAATTTTTCTTAAGTCTAGATTCTTTCAGTTCTCGGGTTAGGAGCGGAAACTTTGTTAACAGCGGGATTAATTCCGGTTATCTTTCGACCTGCCCCTTCCCCTCGGTTCCCGTCGTGGTGAGACGTTGTTTCCTCTCTCCGCTCATCTCGGGAAGTATCGAGGTAAATGCCCCAACCGCGATCCATATAATTCTTTTCCCCCCAAATTTTCCAAAAACGTGCGACTGCTTTGTCAAATACGTAAAACTTCCGCCCGCTCGCCTTTCTAACCGCGAAAGCCCCCAGAATTTGGTGAAAACGCCCCCCACGCCAGCACGTAACGATAACGCACGTCGAGGGGGGCGGTCCCAAAAATCGAAGTGAAAAGTGTCTAAGGGGGCCCCACCCTTTTCAATGGGTTTTAAAATCTTTTTTTTATGCACTTTTCTCGGCTAAATGCCGCTACGCAATTTTTTTACAATTTTGTCTACTCCCTTTCAAAACCGGTATCTATATTTTCGCGCAAAATATACGCTCCGTCTTACTCCCGAATTGACCTCGTCAAGACTAACTTTTTTTTCGAGGCTCGATCGGGGGCTACAATTTTTCCCTTTTTATTAAATTTTAAAAAAATTTCCCTCCCCAATGCAAAAACGTCTATTTTTCTTTTTTCCCCCCCAATCTTTATTTCTCGCAAAACGAACGTTTTGTTACGCCGACCCTTCCAATTTGCGCCGCTAAAGCTGCGCTGTCCTCACCTCGGCCACATACACGTCGGCATCGGATTTTTTACTCAGGGCATCGACGGAGTCTCGCTTTCCCGGACAAAGTTCAAACATACAAAATCCTGAGTTATAACGCCCATCTAGTCACCGCCGCATAAATCCTTTGCTCATCGTCGACTGAACCTTTTTCAGCGGGGTTTTTATTTTAAAAAAATTTCCCCATCAGTATCGCACTTCTTTAAAGCTTAATATTTCAAATTGACTGAATTACTGTATTTTTCTTCTGCCGCAGTGGTACGGCCCCTCGCATAATACACGGGGTGTAATAAATTTCGCCCCCAATTTCAAAAAGATAACCCGTTCCCCATTTAAAAGCATCGTATAGAGCCGGGGGGTGCATTTTTATTATAATTTTTAAAACGGGTTTTCGCCAAGGCAGCCTTTCCTCAAAAAACGGTTTTTCTCCCCTGCTTAAAACAAAAACATTATTTTTTTTCAGCAAAAATTTTAAGGGCCGCATCGACGAATAATTCAAATAATTTTTTGAAGAAACCGATAAACCTAAAACCTGGACTTTTCTCCTCTCCCTCCCCTCTCTCCCCCCTCTCTCCCCGCTTCTCTCTCTCCCGAAGACTCCGCCCCTTTCCCCGCCATTGCGACTCTCGCTCCAGGGGTTTTCCCCCTCTCCCTGAGCTCTCCAGCTCTCGTCCGTCATCTCCTCTACTCATGGCCCGGGGCGAGATACTCGCCTCTCTCTCTCCGCTGCACAGATTGTTCTGCACCACGTCCGTTTTTGCGAAGCCAACCACCCGAGATCCGCCACCGTCATCCGGTTTTTAAATCGTTTTTTTTCACCCGGGCGTGTTAGTCCCAATCTTCAATTTTTCCTTTAGCGTCGGAAAAAATCGGGAAATTTCTGTTGCACTCTACCTTCCGTGACTCACACGTTAAACGGTTTAAAAATGCAAAGAAAAATATAGATCCGAAAATCGCTGAATCGGGAATCGAAACCCAACCTTTCGCTTTCCCGGGGGGGCTCTCTTCCAACTGGCTATTTAGCCTTTGATTTATACTTTTTTCTGAATTTAATAATTTTTTAAACAAAGCCTTTAACCAGCGGTTTTTCGGATCTATATTTTTCTCTTGCATTTATTTATTTCCCTAGGGGGGTTAAAGGATTTTTGAAATTAAATCTCAAATATATGGATTATTTTTATTTTAAAAACTTGACGTGCCAAAAGAATTTGGGGCCTTTTGCACATATTTAATTCTAACGAAAAAATTTATTTTTTGGGATAAAGCACTTTTTCCCCGATCGGCTCTTATCGCCCGTCTTTTACTTTTTAAAATTTTAAAATTTAAAAATTTTCTACAAAATTGGCGTTTCCAAAAGGGTGGTTTTTTCCCCGGGGGAAACCATAAAAAAGAGCTCACACCCCAAAACCGCCTTATCGTATTTCCACCGTAACCGCATATCGCTAGTCCGCTTATCGTAAACCGCCGAAAAAATTTTTTGCGACCCCCCCGCTTTTCTTTGTGATACGAGCTCTCGAAAATGATCAAATTTTTTAATTTTCTTGTGGTGTTTTTTGTCGAATAGGGGGTATTCAAAAATTAAACGCTCTTTGTACAAAAGGGATTATCTATTTCGCGAATTTCTTACGCGGGCCGTTGTGAACATATTTCTGGCCTTTAAGCCGGATCCGTCGACCAGCACCCAGTTCGTGAACTGACTCTTCGTGAGTTTATGAGTGCCGTAAAAATCATCATGGGTAACACGTTTTATCAAATTTCCAACGCGAGATCCGGTCCCCCCTTTTGCGCTCCGTAGAATATTTTGGGAAATTGGGCACCCCCAACATCACCGCCTGCGTCGCAACGCCCCAGGGTCCGGGGTCAATGTGGGCGAAGTTCAAGCACCGCTATTTACGCCGGCCCTGAAAAAGAAATTCTGGAGGCGACTACTTCAAGTCAGAGTTCACGGGGACACCGAAAACCTCTACGTGACACGAATCATTTGGGTGCTATGCCCAAACTTCCAAAAACCAAAGTACCTCCATCATCGATGCACATCAAGTCTTTACTGCCACGCATCAAGTTGCCGCCTTCTTGGGGCCTACCCCACGGCCATCCTTTTGAGATCTCTTCCCTTTCCGTGGTGACAGTAAAGCACTCTACTCGGCTCTTTACCCCCTCCGCCCCTTTCGACGGGAAGCGAAAGGTTAAAAAAATCACTACCCCCCAGTGACAATATGATCGCCTTGAGCGATTTGGACAACCAAACAATAAGAGGAATTAATCCGCTTTCCCAAATTTTCCCTTCCCCCGCCTACCAAAAATGAAGGGGGTCCGTCGAGGGGGCTGGCCCCATCCACAAAGCTTCCCCCGCCCCGTCAAACACAGGAGAGATCGGACCCAATCAAAACTCACGGATGGACCCTTCAAACCACCTGGGCATCGAATGTTTGACGACGCCCCCCGCCTCGAATGGGAGTCCCACTCAACTCCACCGAACCACCCAAAAGGGCACTTCCGACTTGAAAGTGGGGATTCTAAAACTCAACCCGCACGACCGAAGAGTGTACCAAAGCTCCGGAGAGGCATCACAGTCGTCAAGCATCGTCCAAACACCCAAAGGGACGGGTTCACCACAAGTCCTTGTCTAAAAGCCACCATGATGACCCGTAAGGGGGTTTAAGGCCAAACCGCGGGCCGAGCGGAAAATTTGTTGAGTCAACAGCTTTGTTTTAAAATGTCTGGGCAAAACTTCCTATCACTGTTTAATTAAAAGACTGCCTAACTTGCCCCCCGTTTTCCCGGCGACACCCCGGGACTTTTTTTGGAAAGAAAGGGGGGCTCTCCCTGTTTTTGAAAGGCCTGGCAAGGATGATCACAAAGCCGACCCGCCCAGCAACCGTTGGGACCCCCGCCCGGGGGGGTCCGAAAACAAAACCGATGGAATCCCGGGACGTTCCAGTGCACCGCCAATGACACGCTGACCGGGTTTCACATTTTTGGGGGGGAAAAGCGCGAGAAAACGGGCCCCCCCCCGCCACCACCGACGAAGCCAAGGGGGGGGATTCTTTGGGCGCCCCCTTTAAACCCAGGGCCCCGGGGGCAGTCCCTGGTGGGGGGGCCCCCTTTTTTCCCGCGACACCGCTCAAAAAACTCGTGACCGGGGGAAAAACCCCCCTTTTTGGAAACGAGGGGAAAGAAAGGCGTACACGTTTTCTGGTTCGGTGACCTCTATGGCTTCTTTCAAAATCGGGGGCCTAAAAATAAAAAAAATTTTGCACCCCCCAAAAAAGCTTCCGCCCCAAAATGCTCTTACCAATCAGGGGGCCCCAAAAGGAAATCAAGCATACCACGTAACGGCGGGGCCGTTACTAACGCCCCGGGGGGCCCCTCACCCCCCCCACTTGGGGCTATGGCGCCTAAGGCGCCCCCTAAAAACAAAAACATAAGCGATACACGGGTCCCCCCTACCCCAGGGGCGCCCCACTACAACCCCGAAGGGCGCCCCACAAACGACGCCCGGCATTCCCCCCCAACCAAAAACAGCCTCGATGTAGAGTGGGGGAACCCCCGGGCAGGGTATAACCCGGCAAAAACGGATGACCCGGGCACCACCCTTTTCCCCGGACCTCCTACCCCGGGAAAACGGGCTTCTCGTTTACGCCGGGTTTCTGGGTTTCTGGCCCCACCTTTAAAACGGGAAACGGGTTTCTCGTTGTTACCCCGGGGTTTTCCCGGTTTCCGGTCTTTTCCCCTTGTTTTTATACCCGGGTGACGGGTTTCTCGTCATTACGCCTTTTTTCCCCGGGTTTTCCGGTCTTTTTCCGCTACACCCCCCGGGGGCAACGGGTTTCTCGTTGTTACGCCCGGGTTTTCCCCGGGTTTCCGGTCTTTTCCCTTTGCTACACGCCGGGAAAAGGGGTTTTTCTCGTTTTACCCCGGGGTTTTCCCCCCGGTTTTCCCGGTCTCTTCCCTGCTACAACCCCGGGCAAGGGGTTTCTCGTTGTTACCCCGGGGTTTTTCCCCGGGTTTCCCGGGTTCTTTTCCCTGCATACCCCGGGGTGAGGGGTTTTTTCGCCCATTACCCCGGGTTTTCCCTTTTCCCCCGGTTTTTTCCCTGCTATAAGCTATACGCCCCCCGTACACCATATCTCTAATTATCCCGGGGTAATTTGTAAATTTTTTTTTCCGGGCACCGCTACAGGCTACAGCCTCCGCATTTTGTTTATACCGAGTAGTAAAATAATTTTCTCTATTTAAGGCTTTATGCCAACAAACATTTTGTTTATCCCAAGTATTTAAATAATTTTCTTTTTAAAGGTTTTTATGCCAAAAAACATTTTGTTTATTTGTTTTTTTTTTGAAAAAACCAAAGCTTGGTTAATAAGGAATAACGAGTCTGAATCCCCCCTTCCTCCCGAATCCCGGAACCGGGGAGCCGATCCGCGGCGTCGGGAAAGGTGAACCGTTACACCACAAAGCTCCGGGTCGTGTTCAAACGCTCCCAACGCACACGGTCCGGAGAGTCGCTGAAGCACGTTATCAAACACAGCTCTTATACAATTTATTCGCGGGGCGGCGGTGTACCCAACGTTTGCTCGAAGATTTTTCACGCGCGTTTATATTCTTTTGCGGACTCTTATCGTCTGACTCCTCTTTCACCAACGCTCGCCAAAATGGTTCCGCGTCTCGATCTCGAAAAATCCGCCGGCCAATCCGGCGAAGACACGCTTGCCTCCTTGTTTGGGATTTTAGCCGTTGCGAGACAACAAGAGCACGAGTCTCTTTGAAAACAAGACATTTGGCTTATCCAAATACTGACATAAATCAATCATTTACCCTGACAGGGACGTCCAAACACGCTCAATAAGAAAATAAATTAAACATATAATATACGAGATAAATTCGGATTTTCGATTCCTACATATTTCAAAAAATATATATAGGTATTTTTTACCTTATTTAAAAATAAAATATAATTGATAAATAGTTATATAACTTTAATAATATCTTTTAATATATATTGTATAAACATTTCGCACAAATTAAACCATTATTTTGCATACATGTATGTATATATGAACATATGTACGTACATAAATAAACGCTCACGGTTTAAATAAATTTGTATGTATATGTCCTCAAAAAAAAAATATTTTTAATAAGCATTGGGAAAATAATAGAAAAATATAATGATTTTTATATACATTTAGATATAAACAAAGAATATATATATTAACGATTTTTAGAATTGCATAAAGTTGGCATTAATCAAGGTACTTGAAAGAATCAAATATGAAGAAATTGATGATACAGACCAACTTAGAATATGTTTACGACAAGAAGCTGCAAGATGGGCATGTTTTCTCGGTGACATTACTTGTAAGAAAATAGCCAACATAAAATTAAAACAACATTGCGAACAAACCTAAAACATACAGGTAAATATTATTATATACTTTTTACGCTTTCTTAATTAAATTTTCTTATTGATATCCTTTATAATGTTAAATGGTTTAATCAAGAGATCTATATGCTAATTTTTAATAGGAAAATTTAATTTTCTTTTTATTTCAGACTTATGCCATGGTGAAAGGGAAGGGAAACTATTGTAAAGGTTTTGTGATAACGGGCCCAAAAAAGAGAATAGGGGGAAAATTTTTTGGGAGGGTGTGGGTTTTGGGAAAAAAAAAAAAAAGACACTAAATTTTTTAGAATACTTGGCTTGCACTGAAGATACAAAATCGCATCAAATCGTTTTAACATTAAAAAAAAAATATTTCAAACACAAAAAAAATACCCAAATTTTTTTCCCATTTTTTACATATTTTTAAAAAAGCATGCGAAAAAAACCCAAATTACGGCGCATTTTTTTAAATTTTTTTTTCAAAAAAAAAACCCCAAAAAGGAATGTGCCATATTTTTATAAATATTTGGGTAAAAAAATTTTTTAGTGTATTATATTTTCATCTGTTTTATGGGTTTTTGGACCTTTTTACTATACCTGAGCTTTTAATTTTTATTATTTTTAAACGATATTCCGAAATAAAACTAAAAAAAAATTTTCCCATTTTTTAAATTTTTACAAAATGTTAAAAATCCCAATATTAAAAATTATTATATAGTTTAAAATAATTTTGAAAATGTTTAAATGTTCAAAAACTTTATTTTAAAAATGTTAAAAAATAAAATATTTTATTTAAATGGGAATTCGTTAAAAAAGAGGAAAACGGATTTTGCAACTCTTTAAATTAATTAAAAAAAAAACAAATTTTTATTTTTGTCACGTGAAAAGGAAAATTTTAATAAATTTACGATTTAAATTATGATTTGCCATAAAATTAAAAAATTTAAAATGTTTAAACCCGCCCCAAAAACGATCTTTTTGACGATTATGTTAAAGAACGGGAATTTAAAGGATATTAAACTTTAAAATTTAAAAGATTTTTAAATTGTAAGTTTTTAAAAATTTACATTCAAAATTCCCTTTCATGGGAAAAAAGGGTTATATGGCATTTTCCCCCAGGGTTTTTTTAATTAAATAGTTTCTTTGAATCAAATTATCAAAAACAAACTAATTTTAATCGAACAAAAAAGTATATGCAAATAAAAAATTTTTAAAAATTTAAATTTTCGAAGCAAAAAAGGGGTTAAAATGTTTTTTTTTGGGTATAAATTAAACAGATAAATGGGTTAGAAATTTTAGTAATACATTTTTCCTGAAAATCTAAAATTTTTTTTAAAAGTTTAAGTGAAAAATTTTGGCATCCCCCCGTTTTACAAAAAACCAAAATTTGACCCCCTTTAAAATACTGTTTTAATTTTAAATTAAAATTTAGAAACTAATTTTTTTAAAAAAACCCCAAGGAAACTTATTAAAATCAATTGAAACAAAGTTAAAAAAAGCGATACTGGATTCTCAGTAAAAAGAAAAAACTAGTTTCAAATGACCCCAATATAATATCTCGAAGGAAGTAAAAAGTTTATACGCGCAATGATGAATTTTAAAAAAAAAGCGGATAAAGGCCAAACGACGGTAATTTTGGATGGGAAAGTTTAAATATTAAAAAAAATGAATGTTTTTTTTTTAAAACGTTTAATAAACTTTTTTAAACTGAAAAAGACCCGTTTTAAAAAACTTTTTAATAAAAATAAATTTTTTTAAATTAAAAATCTGGCGTGAAAAAAATTGATTGAGGGCCCGAAAAACATATAAAAAAAAAACACCACAAACCCGGTAATCCCCAAAGGCAACCTTTACCGAAAATTCCCCCCCTTTTTAATAAATTTTTTCCTTTTTTAACAATTTAAAATTTTTTTCCCTTCCCCAAAGTGGGGTTTCCCCCCCAGTTTCCCAAAATTTTATTGTTACCCCCCTTTGAATTAAAAATGGGGAAGCCACGAAATTGTTGCAAATTAACCCAAATATTTCCAAAAACCCTTTTAAAATTTAAACAAAACTTTAAAAAAATTTAGACCTTTGGTGAACGTTTTATAATCACGCCCGACTCTCGGCAAAAATGGGGGGGTTGATCGAAATTTCATAAACCAATATAAAGGGAAAACGGGCCAAAAGGCTTTCAGCAGGGAACAAACAAAAAACATATTTTGTATGAAACGGGGAAGGAACAAAAAAACAATTATAACAAATGGGATCCCAATATAATGAAAGGAATCCCAAATTCTCAAATATAGCACGTTTTTTGCACGTTTATTTTAAAAAAAAGTAAAGTTTTGGGAAACTGTTTTCCCCACATTAAAAAGGGTTTGGGAAATTTTGTGAAAAATTTAAAAAACTTTAATATTGACGATGGGGAAATGTAAATTTCCCTTGATTTTAAATTCTTTGTTCACAAATATTTCCTACAGATTTAAAGTTTTAAAATAAATTGAAAAATTTGGGAAAAGGGGAAATTTTGGAAAACCCCAAGTTTTAGCTCAAAATTTTTTAAAATGGATTTGGGAATTTCCCTTTTTAGAGTCTACAATTTTTTTTTTTTTTTAAGATAAATTTTTACGAACAGATTCAGGGTTTTCCCCTGAATGACCCCCCCCCCCCTTTTTCACCTTTTTTTGGCTGATTTAGTTAGGGGCCCAATCTCGAAACAAAATTTTTAAAAAACGCTTTTCCCAAATGAAAGGTTTTCAGTTTTATGGGTTATTTTTGTGATTTTTTTTGGCAAAAATTCCCCCACGTTCTGAGTTTGGAAATACCCCTGACTACATTCAATAATTATCATCAAATTTTAAAATTTACTTTGAGTTTTGAAACAAATAATATGAGGAATTTTTTTTAAACCAAAAAAGGGTTTATTGAAAAAAACGGGAAACTTTTAAAAAAATAGGTACCAGAAACCCAAATCTTCGGGTAAAACTTTTAAAAACTTTTATTCGAATCACCCTTTTAAGTAAAAAAATTTAAATTAATAACAAAAGTTTGATAATGCTTTTTTTGTTATCTGATGATATTTTCCATAATAAAAATTATATATAGCCCAAAAAAATTTTTATCAAAAATTTTTTTCCCAACGAAATTTTATAAACTTTTTTTTCCACAAAGGGGTTTGTTTTTTTTAAAAAAAATCCTACGTCTTTGGGGGATAAAAAACAAATAATAAAAAATTTTGTTTATTTAAAATTGTTTTCCAAATGCCGTATATCAAAAAATTTTTAAACCCTATCGAGCGATCTATTGAAAAGCAGGTTTAAAAATTTTTTATCTAAAACGTTTCCCAAAAAGAAATTAGATTATGAAAATAAAAAGAAAAAAAAGAAAAATTTTCCCAAAGCGGAGTTTACTGGGGTTTTTTTATAGATTGGGACTGCAATGACGGGAAACGCTACATACATCGGGCCCGATTTAAAAGACATTTAAATACTCGTTAAAGGGGAAAACCCCTGAAAAAACCCTAAAAAAATGCACAATAATAACCATAACATTTAAAAAGGGGAAAAAATAGAAGTTTAATTTTTTTCACGACCCTTTTAAAGGAAAAAAAACCCTTTAATATTTACATCGGGAAATTTCATAAAGAGAAAAGAGAGTTTTTCAGAAATTTTTTTTAAAATTAAAAAAATTTTAAAAACCGATCAACCTTCAGAAAAACACGAGAATTTAAAAACCTATCTAGTATATTTTGATTTGGTTTTTTAAGGCGGGTTGTTAGTTCGTTTTTTTCCCAAAATAAACCCCGGGTTTAAAGGGCCAAACCCAAAAATGGGTGAAAAATTTTATGAATTTTTTTAGTAAAAAGTTTGTCCCCCCTTTTTTCTTGAGGTATGTTTTTTTTTAATTTATTTATAAAAAAATTTGTTTTACGTATTTTTTATTTTTTAAAAAAGTGTTTTTTTTATTATTAATTTTTCAACATTTTTAAATTTTTACTTTTGTTGTAAATTGATAAGGACCTGAAAATAAAGGTTTAAAAAGTTGGGCTGAATTTTTAATAAAAAACTAAATTTTTTAAAAATTTCCAGTTGTGGTCGGGTTATTAACCCCCTTTTTATTTTTTTAAAAAAATTATTAGGAAAAACGGAAAAAAAAAAAAAATTTTTTTTAAAATTTTTTAATCTCGAAATATTAGTTTTAATTTTTTTTTTTATTTTATAAACAGTTATTTTATTTCATTGCAATTCATTGTTTTTTATTTAGGGGTCTCGCAACGCAGGGAAATTTTTAAAAAGAATTTTAAAAAGGGAAAAATTAATTTTGCAACAACAAATCAAAAAGACGATACAATTTTAAAGAAACATCCGTTTTAATCAATGATGGAAATAAAAAAATTGCAGCTATGCATAAGGGGTGGGGGGAAATTTTTTTTTAAAAATTTCCCACTTTGGAATAATAATTTTTTACAATTTTTGTAATTTTAACCTAATTTAAAAATTCCCTTTTTAACCTTGGCTTCATTATTGTTTTTAAATAATTTTAAGGGGTTGGGGGGTTAACCCCCCATTCGAAAATTTTCCTCTTTTAAATTTAAAAATAAAAATTTTAATTGACCGTTTGCCCTTCCCCCCCAAAGTTTTTTCCCCCTAAATTTTTTTGGCCCAAAAAATTGGGCCCCCCTTGGGAAAGGGAAGTTTAACCCCCCAAAAAAAAATTATTTAAACCCTTTTTTTGTAAAATTTTTAAAAAGAAAAATAACCATTAAATTTTTAATTTTACCCCCAATTTTTAAATTTTAAAAGTTAGAAAATTTTTAATAAAAAAAAATAACCAAAAATTAAAAAAATTTTCTTTTTTTAAAAAAATCAAAAAAATATAAAAAATATAAAATAAAAAGGGTTTTTAATGTTTAAAAAAACACCTAAATAATTACTATTTATTTTAAATTAAAAATGACCCGGGCGACGTTAATTCGCCTTCTCGAGCAAATCCCACCAAAAAAGAAAAAAAGGTAATTTCGAAAGGTAACTAACCCGGGATCCGAAAACGGTATTTACGACCCAAATTTTAAAAATTTGGGCGCCAGGAAACGATTCCCGGGCCCAAAGGTATCGAATTCTTCAAAAGCGTAAAATTTTCCAGCTACGCCTGCTTAGTATTTGGGGAGAGGGACGCGGTTCACAAATATTTTTTTCCGAAATTCGGGAAAGGAGATTTTTTTATTAATTGAACAGAGAAGGTTTTAAAATTTAAAATATAAAATGTATTTTAAAAATATTTAAAACGATTACATAGACCCCTATTAAAACAGTGGACAATTATAAATTTAAAAAAATAATATAACATTAGCCCACCGGGGGGCTAAGGACGAATAGTTTCCCCGGGAAATTTTTCGAAAAATCTCTCTAGGACCCCTGTCAGAGGGCATTTCCCCAGACAATTCAAGATTCCTAAAAACCCCGGGGGTTTAAATTTAGCCCCGTGATAAAACCCGGGGGCCCTTTTTCGCGCCCGCGGAAAAACGCTTTAATTTTTACGCCCCTAAACCCCTAAAACGAAAAATATACAAAAAAAAAAATAAAATAAAGTTTTTAATAATAATTATTATTAAATTTTTAAAAAATATTTTTTTAAATTTTAATAATTTTTCTAGTCCTTACTTTAAACCCAGATATAACCTTGTGGGTGCTAGGGTTTAAAAGGGGTTTAATTTCGAAATGTTTTTTACATATAAATAAAAAAAAATTTTTTTTTTTATAAGTAGAGTCCCTTTTAATTTTAACTTAAAATCCCAAAATAAAAAAAATTTATTTATTTCCAGCAATATGAAACTGTATAAATAATCCCACACTGGATAAAATAATTTCCCCAATCCCCCAAAAAAAATTTTAATTTCTCAAACAAAAAAGGGGGGGCAATTTTTTTTCCAAAAAAACGTTTTAAAGGGGGGGAGTGTCCCCGGTTTTGACAGGATAAAAGGGGTTAAATTTCAAAATCATTTTTCAAATATGATTATATGATTTTTTTAAATTTAATAATTAAAAAGGGTTTTGAGCTCCTGAAAATAAAAAGGGAAACTTTTTTTGGTTATTTCTAAATCCCGTGGAAAAATTAAATTTTTCCCATAAATAATTTTTTTAATATTTTTTTATTTTTTAATTTTTTAATTTTTTTCTATTTTTGCGCCGATTAAATTAACCTTTTACAAAAAAAATTTAAAAACCCTTTTAAATATTTGCTTCTTGAGGTCTAAGTTTTAAATTTTTTGTAAAATTTGGGGCGAAGGACACCTCATTAGAGATTGTCTGTTATAAACAAAAAATCGCTATTTTAAACACATACTTAATTTTATTTTCCCAAAATGCACTTTAGTTTCGAAAGTTTCTTTTTTGCGGGGGTAAATAATTGAATTATTATTAAAAAAAGAAGAGAATTAGATCTTTTGGGGTTTTCCCCATACTTATTTTTGGGCTCAAAATAGTTACACATTTCCCGGGTTATCAACTGCGGTTTTGGATATTTTGTGTATATTTGGTTAACTATCGGGCTGTAGTAGGGATGAGGGTAACATGAATGCTCAGGGGGTTTCCCCCTAAAAATTTTTTCTGTGCTTTCAAAATCAAATTTTATCGCGATTTATTTAAAAGTTTCCTTTTCTTTCATGGTGAAGATGGTTTAAAAAGAAAAAAAAAAGTTTTCTTTTTATTTATAAAAAAATTTTAATTTTGTTAATTAAATTATTTTATTTTTCAAAATAAGCATTAATTGTTTGCGCCCCCAAATATGGCTGGGTTTACTTGCCTTTTTTACTTTTTTAATCTATAATTTAAAACTTTTTTTTAATTTTTTTGTTAAAAAAAAATTGTTGAAAAAATTTTTAAGGCATTTTACTTTTAGGGAGTTAATAAATTTTTTTTTTACTGGTTGTTTTTTCAAAAAATATTTTTTTTTTTGCCTAAATATTTTTCCCATATTTTTTAAACCTTATTAAATTTAAAACCAAAATTGTTAAATACTGAAAAGAATTTTTAAAAAGCGTTACATACTATTTACTCCCAAAAAATAAAAAACATCCCTTTTATTTGTTTAAAAATTTTTGTAAAAAAAAAAATTTTTAAAGTTTAAAAAAAGCAAACATTTTGTTTTTTAATTATTTTTAGAAACAGAGCTGGGAAAAACGATTTTATTTTTTCGAAAAAAAATTATTAAATTTTTTAAAAAATTTTTTTAATTTTAAATTTGGGCCCAAAAATTTAATAATTTTTTAAACAAAAAGGTTTTCAAATGGGGTACCAAAAAACCCAACAACACACACAAATTACAATAATGACCTCAAAAATTTTTTTGACTTAAAAAAAACATTATCCCGTGACACGTAAGAGAATCAGTCATCTTCGTGGTTTTTGAGCCATCGTGGTAATTTTAATTTTAAAAAAGGGTGCTAAAAATATTTTTTAAATTTTTCCAACATTTCCTACGGGTAAAGCATTAATTGTTGCAATTAATTACAAAAATAATTTATATCAATATACTTTTGCAATTAACATATTGGACCGAAATATTGGGTAAGTCAAAATGATTTAATAATATAGAAACATATATTTGTCTACAATACAATAAAATTTAATCATACAGTACAAGGGAAATTTTTAAAGAATTTCCTACATATAAGCATAAAGAGAACAGTTTTATTCAAAATTATCTTTAAATTTTAATTCAGAGATAATTTCAAATAATGTCGATATTATAATCTTTTACGAATTGTAATGTTGAAATAAGCTTGTACCCACAAAAGTTTAATATCGAATAAATTATTTCTGAAATAAAAAAAATACTACAATTTACATAACAGATAATAAATATTATAACAAACACTTTTAATTGTTCTTTCATTACTAGATTATTAAAATTCTGTTTTCTAAAATATGTCGTATTCATATTTTTATAATATTGTACTTGTATTTTTTAAAAAAAAATATCTGTGTATTTTAATATTTAAAATAATTTTTAAATTATGCTAATACTGAGTAAAATAACTATAACAATAAAGAAGAATCAAAAATTTTAAAGGATTTAAAAGAAATTTAAAAAACCCCTCTTTTTTGAGCTTTTTCAATCTGAAATATATAAAAAAAAACCATTATGTACGGGATTCCCAAAACTAGAAAACCCGTTTTTATGTTGATTATTTTATTCTCAGTGATTGTCCGTTTAGAGTTTATAATACTAATTTAAGAGAAGAGATAATACAGACCTTTAAGGGGAAAATATTAATAAACAGGGTTCTCTCTTTTTCTGTAAAATTCCCGCTGTTTAGTCTTTTTTAATGTTACTGCCTTTTATTTCGAATAAGCAAAAAAGGGTTTTATATTCATGTAAAAAAAAGCTGGTCTTGTGTTTAAAAAAAAATGAAATTTGCTTCAAGCAAAAATCCCTCAAATGTATAAACAACTAATATATCATATATATATATAAATGTTATTTTCTAACTTTTAATTTTATTATTAAAATTTTTTTTTGGGACAATGAAAATAGTTATTTATTGAAAAAAACATTTTGTAAATTTAATTTTTGTTTTATTACTGACAATTACAATAGGGTGCAACACTTAAAAAAAACCCCAACAAAACCCCACACACAACCACACACACACACGGGGCGCGCGCGGCGCGCGTATTTTTTAAAATAAAATCATATGTAAAATATTTTAATTTAAATAATTAAGGTCACAAAATCAAAAAAATTTGGAAAAAATAAATGTGCTATTGGAAAAGCGTTTGGTTGGGATTGAGATTAACTTAAAATTAAAATTTTATTCAAAAAAACATCTTTTAAAAGGGTTTCAACCCTTCTAGGTCCTTTTCAGTTACATCCCAATTTATGGAAAACGGAATATTTTAAAGTTTAATTTCTACATTTAAAGTGAAATTCACCTACATTACATTAAATTTAAAAAAATTTACATTACATATATAAAAACGGACTTAAATTAAATATTTCAGCTTGTACATGAAAACCGTGTATATTTCTTTTTGAGTTTGAATGTCTCGAGAGTGTTTTCCCTTTGTAATATTTTAATTTTTTCAAAAAATTTTTAGCTTCCAATTAGTTTATTAACATATTTTATCTATAGAAAAAAAGTGATTATTTTTGGGGATGCAAGGAAATTTTTTAAAAGTAAAAACCCTTTTAAACCCTTTTCTCACTTAAAAATGCTGTTTGTTAATGACGCTCCCAAAACCCTCCTATTTCCCGTTGTGTTAGTTTAAAATTTGGTTGGGCGAGGGCAGGAACTTTTTTTATATTTTTCGTTTTAATTATTCTAAGAAAAAAAAAAGAAAGGAGAAAGAGAAGTCGTCATGTCTTATTCTCTCTCCAAAAAAATTCTAAAAATCGTAAATAACATTCTGGTGGTTTATCCGGGGTTTAGTTTGTTTTATTTATACCCTTTTCTTTTTTTTTTATATGTATCATTTCAGATGTCAGTCTCATGTAATATGTAGTTCTTCATCTAAAATTTTTATGTTGTCCCAATCGAAATTATGATTGTATTTGCTCCTGTGTTTGTTAATCACTGACTCTTGGTTATTATTTTTTTATGCTCTTTTATTCTGGTTGCTAATTGTCATTTGGTTTACCCTACGTATGTAGCATCACGTTCCAAACATTTTAATTATATTACCACATTATTATGCGCGAATTTGTTGATGCTATCCTCTTTATGTGCTTTTATATATTTATTCAATTTGTCAGTTGAATAAAAGGCTATGCAAAAATTGAATTTTTGTGTGCATTGTTTGATCTGTTTTAAAATGTGAATCTGAAAATGGGGTTACAAAGTATGTTACATTATTATTTTTACGTTTGTGAAGAAACGAATAAATTGGTTTGTCAAATAAATATTTAAGTCTCGTATTAATAATAATATAAATATGAAATTTTTAAATCGGTCAATAGAACCCAAGCGCGAAAAATTAATTCTTTGGAACTGTATCTCTTGGTTTGAGATTACTAAGTTCCATATAAATTAATCTCGAACTTACATATGGAGAAAATATAGATCCGAAAAGTTGCTGAAGCGGGAATCGAACTCGCGTATTTCACTTTCCAGGCGACTGCTCTTACCAACAAAGCTATTCAGACCCTTTCGATTCTATATTTTTCATTTGCCTTTTTAGTAGATGTTAGTAAATCGTATTAATGTTATTAAATATAAAATCTAACGAATAAGAATTTTCCATCAAAATGTTAATTATATTAGTAATGTTCTTTTGGTAAAAACTTGGGTGTGAGAGTAAAAAAAACTTTATCTATCAGTCCATATACTATGATTTTTTTCTGTGAATACGAATGGTTCGAATAAAAATTTAAAAATCTTCCCGAAAAAGTCGGTTTTTGAACCAGTCAAAAATTCTTTATAATGAGCGTGACATCTTTCTCCTTTCTCCTTTTTCCTTAAAATAATTAAGACGAAAATATATAAATATAAGTTACCTATCCTCACCCAACTTAATTTCAAACTAGAACAGGAACAGGATGGTTGGGAGCGTCATTAACGAACAGCAGTTTAAGTGAGTAAAGAGTTAAAGGTTCACATTGAAAAAACTCCTTGCATCACATGAAATATACACGTTGTTTTCTATATGTAAAATATATGTAATAATCTAATTGAAAGTTAATGTTTGAATAAATTAAGATATCACAATGTACACACATCTCGAGACATTCAAATTCAAATGAAATATACACGATATCATGTCCAAACTGAAATATTTAATGTAAGTCCGTTTGGCATATGTAATGTAGGTTTTTGAAATTTAATGTAATAGTAGGTGAATTTCACTTGAAATGTAGAAATTAATCTTATAATATATTCCGTTTTCCGTAGAATTGTACATACGAAGAGGACCCGTAGAATTGTAACATAACGAAGAGAGTAAGGGTCGAAACGTTTTACGATGTTTTTTGAATAAAATTTAATATTTAAGTTAAACACTCAAACAACAGCGCTTTGCTCAATAGCACATTTATTTATCCAAAATATATAATTTTATTTAAAAAAATTGTGCAAATAGAAATTTGCACCTTGCTTCCTAACTATATCATATTTTACTAATAAGATGGTTTTCTAATTAATAATTTTTATATACTTCTTCTATTTATTTTCTTGTTATATAACAAGAATGATTTAAAAATGCATCAAAGCTATATTTAATTTCTCTATTTATATTTTGTCCACAGTGTGTTTTACAGATCTGAAATAAATATTCCTTTTTGCGGACATAATGATATTTTTAAAACTATTATTAAGTAGCGGATTAATTTTTATCGCTGCGACGGCTTTCACTCGTAATGAATCTTTATGCTATCAACCATCAGAATATGTAATACCAAAGCATTACAATATCATGCTTTCAACATTTATTGAAGGAAATATTTTCTATGTGGAATATAATATCAGCATAAACATTTTGAAGAAAACGCAACACATATATTTACATTCAGAACAATTATGTATTAACAATATAGTTTTATTTACAAATTTGGCAAAATATCATGAAAATAATATTATTTATAAACCGACATATAATATTAAACAAGACACAATTGATATTTCCTTTATGGATGAGTTATCACCAGGAATTACATTTTAAATATAAAATATTTGGGTACTGCTGCTCGAGGCTTCAAAACATTCGACGTCAAAAAAACTGTGTAAGTAAATTACTAATATCAATTAATATAAAAAAGTACAATATATTAATAAAAGAGTAAAATATTAATAAAAAGAGTACAATATGCAATTACATAAGACATTCTAATTAATATACTATTTTGTAATTAATATACTATTATGTATTAATGTCCCAAAAATTATATATATCACGGAATTTAAATCTAAAGGCAAACAATCTTTATATTTATTATTATAATAATCTTTATATTATTATTATAATAATATATATAATAGAGACATAAAATAATATGCATTGATGCATATGACATTTATGCAGTTTCAATTCCCAATATCTTTATGCTTGTCAAAAATATTTCGTTAATTTATGTTCTTTGAAATGTAGTTGGATAGCTACTACGCATTTCCAGATAATAAGCGCCCGACGATCGTTTCCATGTCGGGATCAACAGAATTTTTGTTAGAAGCAACCTTTAACATTTCTATAGGATGTAAGCAATGCACGGCTTTGTCAAATATGCCATTGCAAAATACGGAAAAAAATGAGAACATTTTATGGAGGACACTTTGATACCACACCTGTAATGTCGCCATATCTTGCAACAATGATTGTTTCAAATTTACCTATTCCTACATGATCACATAACTGAAATCATTAACATGTGGTGCAGAGACGAATCTCGATTTCACATAAAATTTGCAGTACATGTAGCTGATCTTATCACGTGGTTTTCTTGACTATGAATGGAGATATTGGTACACATTGAAATCAAAGGTGGATCATGTTGCAATTCCAAATTTCCATGACAAAGACATGATAGTTTTCGGACTTGTTCTTTATAGGTGAGTACAAGTGCTTCAAATTGCATTAAAATAAAATTATATTTGTATGCAAAATTATAAAATTTAAAAACATGTATATCTTTTGTTTCTGTAAACGTTTAAGTTTAAAGTATAAGGAATTGCGAAAACAACCACTTTAGTGTAGAATTAAGGTATTATATTATTACAAAGTTAAAATTTACTGTTTTAATACATATGCATAAAGAGTAAAAATATGTGTGCTAAATTATATACCCTAAGGTAGATGTTTAAAACTGTAATAAAGCTATAAAAGAAATGGACATTTTTTATTTACTTTAAACTATTGGTTTTTGTCGAACGATATACACATAAATAGATCGTTGTTCCATATTGTAAATTAGAAAATATTATTTGATACGATTTACAATACTTTTTGCTAAATTGTCCCCAGGGAGTTTGTGATCGTACACCTAACAATTAAATTTAAAAATTTTTAAAACAAAAATAAATTTGTTTTTCTTAAAAGTTCTCAATTTTAACATTTAATTTTAACTTTCAGGGAAACCCGATATCATCTACGATAAAAAATTTTTAAAATTTTTGCTCAGAAAAAAACGAAGTAGCTCAATTAGTAGGAACGTTTTAAAATGACACAAAACAATGGTTTAATAACATGAGAACAAACCATTTTTTATCGGTTTTTGGTTTAAAAAGGTCTTTTACATTGTTTGGGAACGTATGCTGCAATAAAGGTTTTTCTAAATCCCCATCTCACACCCCCCGGGAAAATTTTTCAAAATTTTGGTCCCAAATTGATAAAAATTTCGCCCAAAAAGGGGGAAGTATTCACGGCCCAACAGAAACAGCCGGACGGTGCTTTATATAAAAATTGTCCCCCAAAAATTTTTTAAAACTAAAAATTTTTTAAAAATTTTTAAAAATTTAAAAGAAAATTTAATTCTTAAAAATCGGGTTTTAGGGGTTAAATTTATTTTTAAAAAATATACATCCACCGCGCATGCGCGCGCGTGCACAACACCCACTACGCACACACGTATTACGGTGTGCGATTTAATGCAATCCTTAAATTTAAATTTTTAAAGTATTTATACATAAAAACCCAAAAATTATGTGTGCGTGTTTAAATTTGAAAACAAAAAAAACCAAGTTTTCCTAAAAACCATACGGTTTTTTTGAAAAAATATTGATTTTTCTCATTATTTTATTAAAAACTTTTACGGGCCCAAGATAAACGAAAAATTAATATTTTGGGAGACATTTACTTTTGAAAAATAAGGTTCAAAGATAAAAAAACCCATACACCCCCGTTAGTTTGGAAAAAACCTTTAAAAACCAATCTTTCACCCCAATTTTATTTTCCCTTTTCAAATTTTACTGAAAAATGTTGTTTCCCTCATTGCTGTTGAATTCACAATTTTAAAATGTCCGCTTTTTGGAAGATAATAAAATTATTGATTATCGTTTTAAAATTTTTTATTGTAAAAATATTTCAAAAAATTTTTTTTATTACAGTTTTATACCCTTTAAAAACCAAGTTTTCAGTTATATAATGTTAGTTGTAAATTTTTCCCCTCAACAATATAATTGTTTAATACACGTATTTATTTTTTAGTTGGGAAAAATTTCCAAATAAAAATTATATAACTTTAACTTGGTGTTTGCTGGGGATATGTATATATATCAAATATAAAATTTTAGAATTTTGGTTACATCAAAATTTCCCAAATATTAATGTCTGTTTTCTACAATTTTGCTGGAATTTTGTGCACCTATATCTCTGCAATGTCTTTTTAATGTTGCATTGCAACTTGCAACATTGCAAAAGTTTCTGGGAATATAAAATTTCAATAATCTGTGCTGTATGGGGAAAATCTAGTAAAAAATTAAACCCTTTTTGTTATCTTATCCTTACAACATAAAAAATTGTGATAAGGGAAAATTTTGGGGATATTTAATTTAAAAAAAATTTAAAATAGATACTTTTTAAAAAAAAAAAATAAACTTCAAATGAATTGAACAATCATCCTTTAGGAAAAAATCAGTATGTTCACTTGTTTTTTGTAAGATATTATACAACTTTTACTTTAAAAAATTTTCC